>NC_135376.1:24672500-24972500 GCF_049243985.1 Paroedura picta | reverse complement strand
CAGTAAAACTTTCCATTGTGTGGGAATGGGGAATCACATTACATGTTCTGGAATAAATTATTTGGGGCTGCCATGTTATTACAAAAAACAAAACAGCAGTGTACTGATTCACAAGTATTTTTGTGTTGGGAATGGGGTTGCCAATTTCCACTCCCTCCCCGCCTCCCCTTGGCTGTTATCCTGTTCCTTCAACAGCTGTATGACATGTACAGAAGGTGAAGATGGAGACAGTAATGGGGAAAATTTCATCCGATAAATATCTGTGTGTCAGGCAGCTGCTGAAAGGCACACGAGCTTTGCCAGAAAGAAGTTGGCTATGCTCCTGGAAGAGTCACCACAACGACATGTTAAAATGCACTTGCAAAAAGAGTCCTGAGAAAATGGCTAACTGTGCAAACCACTTCAGAACAGGTCCGGCTGACAACAGCGAGAGCCTATATTTTCAGTCTGTCTTCTTTTCTTACTCTCTCCAATCAGTGGATAAAGTGTTGGTTTAAGAGCTGGGAGATCTGGATTGAAATCATCACTCTGCCATGGAAACTCAGTGGGTGACCCTGAACCAGTCATTCTTTCTCAGCCTAACCAGCTTGGAGTAGTGGTTAAGAGCCAGATTGGTGTAGTGGTTAAGAATGGTGGACTCTAATCCAGAGAGCCAGGTTTATTCCCTGCTCTTCCACATGCTGGCTAGTCACAGTCTTGTTGGAGCTGTTCTCACAGAGCTGTTCTCTTACAGGTCTCTCAGCCTCACCTACCTCACAGGCCGTCTGTTGCAGGGAGAGGAAGGGAAGGTGATTGTAAGCTACTTTGTCACCCTTGCGGGTAGTGAAATGTTGGGTATAAAAGCCAACTCTTCTTCTTCTTCTTCTTCTTCTTCTTCTTCTTCTTCTTCTTCTTCTTCTTCTTCTTCTTCTTCTTCTTCTTCTTCTTCCTTCCTTACAGGGTTGTTGTGAGGATAGAATCAAGGAGGGGAGAATGATGTTGCAAACCACTTCAGGTCCCCATTGATCAGAAAAAAAACAGATTTAAATTAACTAATGAATATATCAATGGTGTGAGTATGGTGTGGGGGAAATTCTGAACTGCGATAATTATATGTTATAGAAAACCTAACTTGATGCCTCGGGCTTCTTAAGCCCATTAGTTATCTCTTATCAAAATTAAGCAGGTTACAGGCAAGGAACATCTTCAGACAAGCCACTCCAGATCAATTCAGTTTCCCATATTTACAGATATCCAGAGGCATCTTCTAATGATAACTAGCTTTTCCCATTTGATAGGGCTCATGTTTGGCTAGCTAATTATCTTATAATTTATAACATATATCTTATACCGCCGCACAAAGCTATTGAGATTTTTTCACTTGCTTAAAATATATAAAAGCCGTGCTAATTCTTTCTTGCCTACTTGTTTTTATAAAAAAACATATTAAAAAGAGACTTCAAATTTCTAATACACATGGCTTTCAAAGGACTCATCTTTGACTGAGTTATTCTTCCCATTCTCAGACGTGTCTCACACCTGGGCCAAGGCACGTAATATATTTATTGATCTTCTCTAATCTACAAAAGGCCATATTAGTCTGTTACTCCTATTGTTCCATGTCCCTGTCCAATGCTGATTTATTCTGGATCTCTGCACTTCATATTTGGCATGTCTCAGTGTTTAGCTGAGAGACTAGGCAAACTCTGATTCTTGCCTGCAAAAATATCCTCTATGTTTCTTAGTCCAGCAACTGTTCACCTATATATCTGGCCATATCCATGACAATAGGATATCTGTGTACTCTTATAATAGCTGCACAGTTTTCTTTCTTTCTTTCTTTCTTTCTTTCTTTCTTTCTTTCTTTCTTTCTTTCTTTCTTTCTTTCTTTCTTTCTTTCTTTCTTTCTTTCTTTCTTTCTTTCTTTCTTTCTTTCTACCCATGCATACATTCTGAATCACAGGGCAGGAAAAGGAGAAGCAAACAGCCTGGAGGTGTCTTAATAACATGGTGTAAGCCAAAAGTATGTCAGCAAGTGAGATGCCTTCTATCCCAGTTGAGCCTGATTCTCCAACATGATGTCTCAGGTCTTGGAGCCTTAACTGCTAGAAGAGAGCCATCAGCGGGATAATCATTTAAAACATGTGCAGGGACAGAGAATGAAAATCCCATCTCTGAAGAGTTAGCAGATGCTCCAAGAAAAGAGGACCATCTCAACAGGCATTTCTGTGCATAGCATGTTCACTTTCACAACTGATTGCTCTGGGAAATCTCTTTATTCTATATAAATTGATATTGTTTGCCTGCTAATCCTATTGAAAAAGGCATGATGTAGCTGCTTGCCTGCCAGAAACAAACATTTTGTTCATACTTTCTGTCATACAACACTGCAGAATGGGAGGGAAGGGGGATTTGCACAAAATAGATCGGCCAGCTGCAGAAGAAAGACTAAAATGGGTCACTGGCCAGGACTGGGGCAGATTAGGCTAGGCAAGGCTATCATACCATCCCATTCTTCTGTGACAGGTAACATGCATGCAGGGATGAGAGGCAAACATTTTGCTCATGTTCTCTGCAAGGCAGGCAAGGAGGCTGCCACAAAGCAGGCTGGGTGGGGTGGGCACGAGGTGAGTGCTCCCGACCCAACCAAGGCAAGGCTAAAATGTACACATTGTGAGAGATCTGAGAGGAAGGATAATCTCAGAGTTCTGAAGGTGAAAGATCAGTGAGGATCAGCTTTCTAAGGTCCTGTGAACTCCTCTGAGGTCTTTTGGGCTTCACGTATTAGCAACTCTAAGGTTTCCCCTCTCCTGCAGCTGGTTATAACCAAAACAGGAAAAAAAGAGATGCTGTTGGGTAAAGGGTACAACTCTTCAGTTAAAATGTTACAGCAAGAAAAGAGGGTTCCTGTTGAAATCAATGTGGGGAAATATAGAATAAAAATGTCACCCATAATAAAGAAAATGAATAAAAATAACCAACGATATTAAGGAACTAACTAAAGGATCAATCCAACCCATGAGCACACCCCACTTGTCAAAGGCTCTACCACATCTGCTATATTCCCCTGCAGTGCATTCTCTGCTTGGGGTGGCCAGTCTCCAAGTGGGACCTGGAGATCACAACTGTAATTACCACTGATCTCTAGATGGCAGAGATCAGCTCCCTTGGAGAACATGGCTGCTTGAGAGTGTGGACTCAACGGCATTAAACCTTGCTGAGCTCCCTCCCTTCCCCATGGCTGAACCTCCACTCTCCAGGAGTTTCCCAACCCCAAAGCTGAGAACCCTAACTCAGCTATCTTCCCCCTGTCATAGACTGGCCTGTATGGATTGAAAAGCCAAAAGCATTGGACCAGGGATCTATTCCAAAACATCTCAGCCCTATGAAACATGACCAGTAGTTCAGTATGTGCCACAGCATCTGCAGTCTGTGATGGTGCCGAATGGCCAAGTGACATGCTATGCTGGGGACTGGCAGAGCCATCCAAAACAGAGTCATGCCCTTCTAAGCCCTTTGACATCAACTGGCTTAGAAGGGTGCACTCTGCTTAAGATAGCACTGCAACTCTCCCATTATGGAACGGGAGCAAGCATATGTGCCCAGATTTAGGATTGGGGCCAAAACAGTGGGGCAGGCTTAGCCTTTCTTTATGTTGCAGAAATCAGATCCTGTCCCCAGGTGATAATAATTCTTGGTTGGAAACAAAAGACAGGATTAATAGCAGGAAAAGGAGGTGCCATTTCCATGCGGGGAATATGATCTATGTGTGCAAATGTGCATGGGGCACTGGGTTGTGTGTGCAGCCCTATCCAAATAGGGTACCTAGGACTACTTTTCTAGTTTAAAATACATGTGAGGAGGTCCAGTTTTAGGTTTCTAATATAATTTTGTTTAGCCCTTTGTGTTTTTACACCTACTTCTGCATTGATGTGCACATGAAACAATGTAATCTATCCCTATCTCAAAGATTCCACTTCTGTAAAGCTTAGGAAAGGAGCTGGAAAAACCCTGAAGAATGACAAGTCTAACAATCTGCACTAAAAAAGAAAAAAAATCGCATCCTCAAAAGGCAAAAACAAAGGCAACTCAAAGTGATGTACCGTTAACAATGATCAAGAAACAGGGGCTGTCCCTGGCAAACAGGGGTAGTTGGAATTTATGTGGCATCTGTACCTTGTAAAACACAAAGGTGCAAGCTCAAAACATATATATTTAGCCTGCATCTACAAAACTTGCCAAAGAGCATTAAATCAGCAAAATGAAAGGCAAACAGTGAAGAAACATAAAAATGAGCTGGCTACTCTCAGGCGCAGCTACAGTAATTATTTCAGTCTTTTGCTTACGGGGGTACCAACTGTTTACAATTTACTGTTTGGCAAAGCTGGGTGTTCTCATTTCCCCTCCTGATTCAGGAGTCAAAAACATATGCTACCTTTCGTAATGAACTCGTCTACGATTTGAAGCTATCCATATTCATGTCACAAGGAATGTTTCCGCGAGAGCAAAACGCTCCGTTATCCAAATAAATCAGAAAGATCTCAAAGTTTATATTTCCTTCTGCTTCTTTGGCATAGTAAAGCAGAGAAATGTAGTTTAATTAAAAACAACAACAGCAAAAAAACTCTCTGCAAAAATCACGGTACTCTTGAAAGTAATGCAAGCTAATGTGTAGTTTCTCCAGGCTCTAAAGATTTATCGTCTATCAATAGAAACAAGAAAGTGCAATATAATCATATACCGTACATACCTTGCATATTTTCCATCTTCTCTGCATAAATTATACATTCATTTTCATAATTACACTCTTATTTCTTGCTTTAACATAAGCTGCCATTAACTCCTGGGTGCCTATAAAAATGTAAGTGTATTTACCTATGCAAGTAATTCTCAACATCCTTTTCTTAATGCCTCTGTTTATTCGATGTGATGCCTAGATTTTCAGCCTACACTGGGCCTTCTCATATGATCATCTCAGGAAAGGTTAGCTCCAGGACAAACGCTCTATCCTCACCCATGGAAAGCCTGCTGTGTTCAGGAGTCAGCATTTGGCATGCCCTTACTGGAGTGTTTGTGGAGGCATGCCAGGAAGTAGATTCAGGGGATTGTGGGGAAATCATTTAATGGCTTAGCCAAAGACCACAGTAGCTGTCATAGGAACCATTTACTGATGATTTATTGATGAAAATTATGCACAATGTATTTATAATTTTTTTTGCTGCATTTTCACTGTGGACCCAAGTCAATAGTCATCGGAACACAGGAAAAATGGACCCCCTAACCTACCCGAAAAACAACACAAAAACAAATAAACAAAGCCAAGAAGTGTGGACTTCAAAGTTAAGGTCAGATGGATGTTGTTCCCCACCCTGCTAATCTACTGGAAAGTATACAGCGGGGGGCTCATGTTGCTAAGTTGTACAGGGCCCAGAAGAATGATAGTGCTTGGGGGTAGCTCATGGGGTGCTCCTGGACCCCAATCCCTTCTTGCTTAAACAGGTGGCAGTGGTGGCATCAGTGCCTTTCACAAACTTTGGCTGGTGAGCTATGGCTCTTCCTGGTGGAAAAGATCTTACTGCTGCCGTGTATGCCCTAATAATGTTACTGCAATGCAGTGGGGCAGAACTATGACTGGCGCAAGGGCCACCCACTCTTTCTGTGTTCAGTATGCTCTCTCTAATCATAAGGAAGTCAATTCTGTTTTTAAAAGCCCCTCTCAGAACTTGCTATGATTTGGGGGTACAAACCAAATGATGCCAAGCTGACTTCTAAACCAATGCTCTAGGCTCATCACTGCTAGCCTAATATAAAGGCAAAAACAAATAAATAGACGTCAGCAGATCTAATAAATAGTCAACAGCTCACTATTTTCCTTGGTTGCTAATGAAGTTGTTGATATCTTATTTTGGTTATGAGGCAGCCTCTAGCTAACCTGGGATTTCCAGTAGCTGTGTGTAGGGACTCCCATGTTTATCAAGGCTGTATTGCTCAGGGCCATCTGCTGATTGATATTTCTTTTCTCAGCCAAAGCTTTTGCTGCATCTCTCTCTGCACAGAATGTCCCATACAAACTCCTTAATATCCCATAACAAAACACTCTGTACCTTCCACTGCTACAGACATGAGTAATGTCATCTGGGTTGTGGTAGGGCTGGAAAAGAAAGGTTGTTCCTTTCCCCTCTCAACTGTAAAATTTCTGCATGGTGGGCTAGTCTTTTGGGACATCTGAAGGTGAATATCACAACCGTATCACATTTCAGCCATGCTGTTGTTCACCTGACTGGTGGGGATAGCACAACCAATGCAAGTTAGGACTTCTGGGCCTTGATTTGTGGCGTGGAAGAAAGAACTTCTTCCCTTATCGAAACCCCCGGAAAGGAAAAGCTGTTCCTGTGAAGATACCTGCTCTGTACAACTATGAAAAAACTTTTTGCACCCTCTGTTATATTTAGCAGCTCTATGGAAGCAAAGCTTTATTTGGACTCTCTGTACCTTCTCAATGTTGTCCTCGACCTTTTTGAAGTGAGGCCTCCAGAACGGCACAAAGTAGTCCAGGTGGGGTCTGACCAATGCGGTATACAGTGGGACCATGACCTCTTGTGATTTTGATATGACGCTTCTGTTGAGGCAACCCAAGACCGTATTTGCCTTCTTTTTCACCTCTTTACCATGTTGACATCTTTTCTCTTTTTATCATTTATTATTGTTATACTTCTGATCAAAATGTGCTTCTTCAAGCGATTCTTTTCCATCGGCCTTGAAGTTTGCTTTGTACTGAGTCAGTCCATTGGTCAATCAAAATCAGCCTTGTCTACACTATTCTTCTTTGGCTGTGCTGGAAATTTTTTAAAAGTCAACAATTTGGGTAGCCCATGGCACCTGGGATTTCACACCCAAACTACAGAAAGATATGAAACTTTCAGAGCTGCCTGATACCATCTGAGACTAGGCATGTGCAAACAACAACAACAACAACAACAAACGTACCATTTCCAATTCAATCAGAAGTGATTCAGTTATCCCTTCAACTTTTTGGACTGGCCTTCTCTGAAGAGTTTTGGGGCTTTCGTGCACATGCTTCTGCTCCCCCCCCCCCAGCAGCATCTCTACTGCCTTAGAAGGGGAGGGGGAGAGCATCTGCCAAATGGCTGATGATGACAGGGGTCCCACCTCCTCCTCTCTTCAGCTTGAGAGGTGTTAACAGGGAGTGGCTGGGGCGCCTGTCATTATCAGCTGTTGGGCGTGCTGGCTACATTTAAAGGGAGTGATCAGCATGCTGGACAGCTGATGACGACAGGGCCATATCTGCTCCCTTTATTCCATCCTCAGCTAGGGAGGGATTTAAAGGGAGCGGCTAGAGACATTGTCAGCTTTTAGTTGCACACTCTCTCACCTTGCCTTCTCAGGCACTGACGAGAAAGCTGAGGGGAAGCGTTTAAACAGCCAAATCATGGCTAAATTGTGAATCACGATTTGGCCACCCCGATTCAGACATTTGAATGCTGGGTATGGGTGGTGTGGTTAGGATGAGCTGAAATGTACCCAAATCAACACTGATTTAGGTACTTTTCAGCTTATCCGAGCCGAACCACCTTGCGACCCTGTGCCTGCAACCATTCAGCTTCCAGTACATTTTAGAAGTTCAGAAGCACACAGCATATCAATAAACATGGTGACTTGTGATTTGTAGAAATCAGAATCCTTTAATGGAAAATATCGAAACAACAGCATGCATGGTTCTTGCTTGAACTGGAGAGATACCCCCAGTTCAGGTCTTAAATACCTTTTGAGTGGCCTACCCCCTCTCCCCTACAAGGTAACACTTTGCCTGGGATTGCAAGTGGCCAGCATGGCAATGGTGGGGCTGGTTACTCTCAATAGGTGCCAGGCCAGCCGCGGGTGATATGAATTACAAAAGATGACTAGGAGGATGTGGGGAACATGCAGTGCACTAGAGGTTGTGAGCAACGTGTGAGGTTTGAGAGACATGTGGGATTTGTAGGGCTTAATGGCTGTCCATTTATAAAACCAACTCAAAACCGAAATACAACATATATCAAATACCACAGGGTTTCGACACCATGTTTGTCTGCAGCGGTAAAAAAGAACAAGAGTCCACTTATTAAATTTATCCGAAGAAATGATTAGAGACTCACAAAAGCTGACACGCTGTCACAAATGTTATCAGTTTTTAAGGTGCTACTGGACTCCTACTCTTTTCTACTTCAATATCTCTTGTTAATGTACCTGAGGCAGCAGGTGTTGGGGAAGATCTTTCTGTGTGTGAGACCATGGAGAGCTGCTGCCTGTCAAAACTGAACTAGATGGACCTGTAATGAGACAATAGGCATAAAGTAGGTTCATAGACAAACTCTCCCAACTCCCAAATACATGAATCCCAGCAATCCACATGTTAGCCGTCCTCCTCCTCCATCATCATCATCATCATCATCATCATCATCATCATCATCATCATCATCATCATCATCATTTAGATTTCTTACCCACTGCTCTCAGAGTGGACTCGTTGTGGGTTACAAGAAGAATTAACCCCGATACATAAAAGCATAAAAACCATAAAACCAAATCCCAACATACTCCAGTGTTGAGAAAAATAACCCCCCCCCCTTTCTCCAACTCCTGTGTCCACCCCTCCCTCAGTGCCTCGGGGACTCAGACCCTAGGGATGCTGACAGTTCTAGTTGTTGAGGGGCCCCAGGGATCTCCTGTGCCCTGGCCTCAACCAAAGACCTGGAGGAAGAGCTCTGTTTTATAGGCCCTGCGGAACTGTGGCAGCTCCTGGAAGGCTCTCCTGGGAGCTCATTCCACCAAGTCAGGGTCAGGACCGAAAAGGCCCTGGCCCTGGTTGAGGCCAGGCAAACCTCTCAAGGGCCAGAAATCAGCAACAGGTTAGTACCTGCAGAATACAAGGCCCCATGAAGAGCATAAGGCTACAGGTGGTCCCTCAGATATATGAAGGGTCTTAAAGATCAGAACCAGAATCTTGAACTTGATTCAGGCTGCAACTGGCAACCAATGCAGCTGCCTCAGCATCAGGTGAATATAGGCCCTCTAAGGTGTTTCAATGAGGACCCTACCTGCTGCATTTTTTACCAGCTGTATTTTCCGGGGCAAGGACAAGAGTAGGCCTGTGTAGAGCGAGTTACAGAAGTCAATCCTGGAGGTGAACGTTGCACGGATCACTGTGGCCAGGTGTTCCAGGGACAGGTAGGGCACTGGTAGCCTTGCCTGGCAAAGATGGAAAAATGTTTTTTGCAGTGCAATGTGTTTACTATCTCCTCTTGTCTAAATATGCAGTCTTTTGATATGATCCCAAGTCTATGCAGAGCCTGCTTAAGCGGCTATCTTTAGAATATTTATGGCAATAGGTCTTCACCCGATCACCAGTTCTCTTAATGATGTTTTTATGTTTAATTTAGCTGTAAATCATATTAGCAATGCTTTGACTGCTATGTCGGAGAGCTTAAAAAGTGAAGTTTTCAAAAGTGAAAAATATGTCTATTCTGTCATGTTTAGTCAATAAGATCCATTCAATAGTAGAGCTGTCAGAAAGGAAAACACTGGGTCATGTTTAATCTGTTTATTTCTGAAATGGACTCATTGGATAAACTCAGAGTTTTTTTTTAAAAAATCTATCATGGTTACAGCTAAGTAACTAATTTATGGATTTGTTAAGGGCATTAAGCAAGGCACTGAGGTCTACAAAAGTAAAATAGTATATTCCTAGTCAGAAATCCTTACAACATTCTCGTTTTGCCCTCTTCATGTGGGAAAGTAGAAGAGATATTTTCAGAAGCCCGTGATGATGGTAACAGCAATCCCTTGGCATGTCTTCCATACCAGTCATATGCTAAATGTTATAGAAAAACTATGAGCCAAGCCCATTGCATTCAGGAATACAACGGGTGCTAGATTGGGGGGGGGGGGGATGGAGTCAAAGAACTCTGCAGAGGGCCTCCCCCTCCTCCCAGGACCTGGAAAGGCTGCAGGCAGCTGTTATAGAACTGACCAGCAGGGCCAGCTCTCACGTGGCAGGGATCTCCAGCTTCCAAGCTTCAGAGGGAAGTGGGGGTGGTCAGGGGTGGGGCACAGAAGGCAATTGGCTGGCTGCTGGACAGACAGGCAAGCCAGTTGGAGAAGGAGACACTCAGGGGTGGGACATCTACCTGAGTGGGTGTTAAGCACTAGCCATGAGACACGATCCTCCTCCAAGGCCCTACCAGAAATATATGGGACAGATAAGAGTCCTTTGTAGTGCAATTCTAATCAGCATTATGTGTGTTATGTGCCGGCAAGTTGGACAACCCAAAATAAAATTAGAGGTACACCTTTCTTAATCTTTTGAAATCCTTGTGTTTAGAAGGATCTAACTCTGTTTAGGATTATGCTATAAGTCTCTATTTATCCCCTGGGTGTGTGCACAGTCCATGTTACATACCATGAATCATTCCGTTTTGGTTTCAGGGTGCTCAGAGACTTTGCAGTGGGAGGATATGAATGGATGAAGTCCTGGCCATACTGACACTGATCTTGAATGGCTGGGCTCTAGGTGCCAATCAATTTAAACCTTTGCTTTCTGTTCTTCACAAACTACCCCAAACTGCCTCAAAATTCACAAAAGTTCATGGCGACTTTTCAGTTTGTGATCCATGAACAGGCAAAAATCAGTAATGAGCTTTATTTCATGAGCTGAATTATGTCCACCCCTATATAAACCTGCCTTGTACAGAATCAGATTGTTGGTCCATTATGTATCGTCAACTGAGAATAGTAGCAGAACTTGGCAGAGAGTTCTTTCATTTCACCCACTGCCTGCTCTTTTTAACTGGAGATGCTGGGGATAGAACCTGGGACCTTCAGCATAGCAAAAAGAAATGATACCTGTAGTTAGATGTACCATGAAGGACTCAGCAGCACATTGTTTTTCCTTGTTGTTGTATTAGCTAGCAGTGATAGTGCAAGGGAAAGAAGCGGGATTCTGCCTCAGAATTAAAACACCTGCCTTGCATGTAGAAGGTTGCAGATTCCTTCCCTGGAATCACCAGCTGTAGAAGAGCAGGAAGCAGCCAATGCAAAAGATCTCTTTTTGAAACCCTGGAGGATGCTGCCCAAGAGAGTGGGCCATAAGGACCAATGGGGTGAATCAGTATATGGCAGCTTGACATGCTCATCTCAGATTGATACATACATCCTAATGACAGCTAAATTCAGTGGGAATTTTGACTGAATAATTGCTCAAGGTGTGAGCCAATGGTTCATACTCATTATTGTTTTCATTATAATTCCCCGTTACAAACTTTAAAAGAGACGTTATTTGTCTTTATCTTCACGTTCTGGCTTCCCTCCCTTCTCCCGCATGGCAGAATATAATCTGGTAAAATGCATATGCGATCTTAATTGTTTGACTTTGTTTATCCCATGGAGAAACCAATACAGCACTTACAGTAATTAAGATATTTTTTCTGGTCTTCTCATTTTGTTAATGATATCTTATTGAAGGCTGTGCAGTAATTACTGCCCACCGAGGTACCCGCTCTGAAGCAAACTGATGGCCAATGACCAGTAATGATTACATCAGTAATTATCTGTTATGAAGTATAAGCAAACAGGAGGGGGAAAAAAGTCTGAAATTAAAATCAGTGTGTTTGAAGCTAAAATTACTCATCTTATTAAACAATACTAAACTTATATTTGCAATTCATCGGCAAAAAGCATACAGTAAGCTGTTTTCCCCAACTGAATACTAATGTTCTAGTCATTTTCCAATTATATTTCCAAAAATATTTTTTTCTACCCACTGCCTAAGGAACAATTGAAAACAAACATTTCTTAATACTGAGGATATTGTTAATGCAGTGGAGTTTGGGGGGGGGGATGGATAATATGTTTAAATACATATGTCCCAAAAGGTACATTTTATTATCTTATTAATACATTTTAAGAATAGGTTGCCGTTTTTCATGTAAGTAAAAAAAATCCTTTCACGGCAAAGCCTATGGTGGAGTAGACAGTTTGGATACAGCATCAGGGGGGAAGTAATACATTCAGATGGATCCATATCATGAAATAAACAATTGTGATTTCTAGTCCAAAAGTCATGTGCACAAACCGAAGATCATTGGTCTAGTATAAATGGTTGAATTGCAAATAACCCCAGCCCCCTTTAACAAATAATAGTGTTATACATGGAACCGGAAAGAAACACTGGATGGGATTACAGAGGCTATACCTGATCTCAGTACATACTACTTTGAATGCTTAGCCACCATATGAACTAGGCCAAGATGTTTCTATTTGCTCAGGCTTATAAACAAACCAACCAACCAGTATTTTATTTATATACCTCCCCGTCCCTGTTAGCAGTTGTCAGGCAAGGGGTCACTAGGAAAGAAAACACGACTCCAGTCCATTGGCATTAAAATGGCCACAGCTTTTTATTCAACACCCATGAAGAGGGTTGGAGGCAACAAGGGACTGAAGCTGACCTATGCAGTCCGCTGACTGCAACGCCCGAATATGAAAACCCACAGGGAGCCCATCAATTTCCCCGCTGAGAATACGGGTCTCCCATGTGGATCTGCCTAATCTTGGGAGCTGACCCCAATGGGGGGCCAAGGGGCGCAAACCGCCTTGGTTACCTCCAGGGTCAACTGGTCATGAACGAGCTACCCAAGCCTACCCTGCAGGGTCTGCTTGCGGCTCGTTACCACCACCTCTTTAAGGAGGCCCCAGTCACCGCGGGGAGACCGATCGCACACCGGCTCCCCTCCAACAGCTTCATTCTCTTGTGCCAACATCCGCTGTGACAATAGACATAACTCAATTTAAACAAACAACAGCTTAAGGGGGGGGTGGGAGGGTAGCTTGCCCCGCGCGGTTGGCAAAGAGGCGGGAAGGAGATGGGCAACGTCCTAAGAGGATGCTCCCAACCCCGCCTCCCATTGCGCGCGCTGCAGCTGCAGCGAGCCACCAGGCAGCCAAAACTCAGCCAGCCAGAGCCGCGCTCTTCCCCGGCCCCCTACCCGTCAACCGGGCATGCGGGTAAGTCCACGCTGCCCATTAATGACACTTGAAAACAATACAGTAAGCAGTAAAACAGAAAATCCTTCATAAGAACCTCCTCCTATCATATGTCTCCCTGTGGGGTTTGATCAGAATTTGGAGGGGTTCCTGTTGGTGGAAGTTTGGAGTAATGAGGCCAGCATTTCATGATATTGTTGCCTGGCCTCAACCAAAGGCCTGGTGGAACAACTTAGTTTTGCGATGTTTATTTCTTTGTGGCTGGGGATCCTAAGCAGATTTAGACTGTGTGATCTTAATGTTTTTTTTTGGGGGGGGGCGTATAAGGTAGGAGTTGGTCCCAAAGATAAGGGATCCCAGACTGTTTAGGATTTTGAACATAAGAGTCAATATTTTGAATTTGATTCAGTCTCCAGCGTAGAGCCAGTGCAGCTGGGAGCACATGTACTCTCCATGAGACTCTTTCTTCATGAGCCAAGCAGCAGCATTCTGGACCAGCTGGAGTTTCTGGAGGAGTTACAGAAGTCTAATTTGGAGGTGACCATTGCATAGCTCACAGTGGCTAAGCCTCTTAAACTAAGTATCTTTAAAACATTGTTTTACAGTTTGTTTTCACCCTTAGAAACTTTTATGACCCATTTTTAAGTTGCTCCATGTTTTATGCTGTTTGGAGCTCTGCCGTGCTTTTGCATACTGTGTTTTAATAATTGCATGATGTTGTTTTTATATGTTTATGATGTTTCATTTTGTAAGCCACCTTGCACAGAAATTTTCCAAACCAACCAACCTTTAGTTAGCGGAGTCTACCAGTAATTTCTTCACCACTAGAAATAGGCTTGCTTTCCCTACTGCACTGGGGAAGACGTTGCTCACCTTAGTAGAGACTTGCGGCCAAAATGTGTTGGAGTATGCCAGATCGGTCATGTGGATGATTCAATAGAGAACGAAGAATATCCCACAGGGGGCATCAGAGAAGATGTGCAATTAGTGTATTTAGATCAGGAACTTCTTGGTATTTATCAAATAATCTACTTCTGTGTCCTGACTGGCTCAGTTGGAGACATCCTGCTCCTTTTGTCAGGTCAATTCACAGACTCCAATCCAGAAGGTCTTCAGTGAAAGGAATGGCTTATTTGCAAATAGGGGACAAGCCCCTGTCCTCTTTGATTAGAACAGAGTTCTCGCTCAAACTTTTATACGTTTAGTTTATTTAACACCTGCCCTGCCCCTGCCCCAGGGGTGGTTCCTGGGTGGACTCACATTCATACACCCAAAACATACAACTTCATTCATCACATGTGCATTAAAATGAGCTCTAAGTCCCCCCAGGAGTGATGATTCCACAATGCTAATACTTCTGCATAAGCATTAGTATCCGTATCCTTTACCTTCATCCCAATAAGCTGATTTTTACATCAGTGGTCTACATGATAAACAGGGTGCCAGGATTCTTAGATTTTATCTAGTCTGCTGCTTCTCCAACCCATCTTGTTTCCAGGCAGAACTTCTCGTGCTCTGCTGCTAAACAAGAATTTCAGCTCTGCCTTTTCACTTTGAGAACACTTCCTCTCTCTTTACCTCCAGAAGAACACAGTCAGTTAGACAGTCAGGGCTCACTCTCACCTCTCTCATTACAAAGTTGTTTATCTTCTCAGTAAAGCTATTTATTATTTAAGCAATTGGTACTTCAGCCCTCCTTTGCATATTTAAACTCTGCCAACAAAATCTTCCCCAGTACATGCAGAGTGCTGAGTTAAGTTCAATGAAGGGGAAAATGCTTGTGAGGAGAATGGGCCTGCAACAGAATGCTGGATGAAAACTGTCTCTGTATGTATGTGTGTGTGTGTGTGCGCGTGTGCGTGGGGGGGGGGGGCTGAAACAAGACTAGCAAAGAAAAGCAGGTCACAAGGCTGAGAGGGATGCTTTGAGATGAGTACTTACTGTGGAGGCCCCTGATCTGACAGAGTCTGTTCTATGCCATGCAGTTAGTCAATCTTGTCTCCCTTGGGTGGCAAACGTTGAGTTAGGAGATGCCTCTTGTGGCTCAGAGTGGTAAGTGGCAGAAATGCTGTCTGAAGCTGTCTGCCCATGAGGCTGGGAGTTCAATCCCAGCAGCCGGCTCAAGGTTGACTCAGCCTTCCATCCTTCTGAGGTCGGTAAAATGAGTATCCAGCTTGCTGGGGGGTAAACGGTAATGACTGGGGAAGGCACTGGCAAGACCACCTTGTATTGAGTCTGCCAAGAAAACGCTGGAGGGTGTCACCCCAAGGGCCAGACATGACTCGGTGCTTGCACAGGGGATACCTTTACCTTTTAGAGGTGTAGGACTGGAGCCTGAGAAAGGTGGGGATTGGGGAGGGGAGGGGATGGGAAGGACGTCAAGCCAGGAATAATGCCATGAAGTTTACCTTCCAGAGCAGCCATTTTCTCCAGGAAAGTTGATCTGTATAGACTGGAGATAGGTGGTAATTCTGGGAGATCTCCAGGCACCACCTGGAAGTTGCCAGTTCTATTCAACCTCTTCTTTCAAGGCTTCATAAAGATTTTTTTTTTGGAGGGGGGGAGGCAAGGCGGCTAATACATATGAGGACAGAGTGTGCATTCTGACTAATAATTAAAGTCCTTGGAATTTGATGGCCTTGTAGAATACAGTTTAGTGTACCTGCAGTCTACAGGCAGCCAGGTCATTCTTCTCCTTCCTGGCTGGGATTTGCTTTATCTCTGTCTGCAAGGAACATTTTGCAGTCGTTGGGACTGCAGGAAGCCTCAAGATATGCAACTGAAGTCAGTTTCCCAACTGGAGTAATAAATCTGAACTAATTGAGAGCAAAACCTGACACCACAAAGTCAAATTTAAACCTGGTGTAATGCGTTTGTGCCTTTCTATCTGGCAGCAAATTTGGCCCTATATATTTTTATTCCTAATTCTCACCTTAAATCAGAGTTTCAAAGGCTCATCTGAATAAGATATGCCTCTGTAAAGTATGTTTTAAATTAGGAGCTGGTGAAATACTGTGCTTTTGATTCCAGGATGAAATGTATAGCCCTTGGAGAAATGTGTTTCCATTGGCTGTTCCCCTCCCCTTCCCTTCTCACCCCCCACCCTTGTCAAGAACCCACCATACAGAGAAGAGAGAGGCTGAAAACAAAAACCTCTTTTCAGTTCGTCCTCGGCGTTTTCTTCTGGGTGCCGAGAGGTGGTTTAAAAGGGCAGGCTCTATTAGGCTGAAGTATTTCTTTAGGGTGGGGAAGGAGTTCTGTTGCTCTGGGGGAGGGGGGGGGACCCAAAAAACAAGACTTCCAACTGGTTTTAATTTTATTTGCAATGTTCATGGGAACCAGCCACACATGCTTGGCTGAACTCAGGACTTAGCTTTTCTGGCAGGTTTTTTTCTTTACGAGCCCATCTTGGCAGGTTTTCAAGATGTCCAGATTGCTCACATTATATTTGAATAAGCACGACTCACTAGTCTAATCTGAGTTGTCTGGTACACCCCTAATGAGTGCTAGTTAAGATGGGAAATCGTAGCCAGGCAAACTGTTACCAACAGAGTTCTGTTGAGCAAACTCTTGAACTGTAAATCTGCAGCATAAACAGGGTGTGAGCCGGGGCTGGGCGACCCTTCGAGTGGGTCAACGGACAGCAGGGCTAATGTGGTGCCAGTGCTTTTGCTGGTGTAAGCTCGCCCCTCGTTGGAGCTGTGCCTTTTGGGGGAGGGAAAAAACACCCACACCACAGCATGGCTGCAATCCGGCTCCCAGGCTGCTTTAAGCCCGCTGAACTCCCCCCATAAACAGATGGCGTCAGTGGGCCATAAGCCCCCACTGCACGGGATCTCCCCTTACGTGTTCTTTGCCTTTATCTGTTTATTCAATCTGATATTGCCGTAAGGACGGTGAAATTGGAATGACAACATCTCCCCAAGCCTAGAACAGCCCGCCTAAGTAGCACTTTGTCCGTTTGGAGGAAACACAAGCAGCACCCTCTGTAATAAACAACAGCCCACAAAGTCTGTGCCGATGTTCTGTTCTCACATCTAGGCTACCGTTGTCAGCATATCGGCCTAGCTAGCCAACCATTAACTATTTCTCTTCTAATGATGGGACCGAATCAATAACTGTGCAACATCCAGACGGCAGCTTCCCCCCACGGCTGATTTAGTGCTGTAGTGTTATACTGGAACGGGGGGGGGGGGGGCGGGGGGAGACGGACATAGTACAGAAGACGTACTAAGTTGCACGAGGGTATTTCGCTGCACATGCAGTTGTCGACTGTGTCTCCGCAGCAGTCCTGCTGTTCTCTTCCCCCTCCCCATCTATAATTTGGACTAAAGTAACCATGAACATTGTCCTCATCTGCGTTTTGAGCGTCAGCTGTGCTGAATCAGTAAACAGCAAGCTATTCTAGAAGTCCTCAGTATGGAAGCATCCTAAGGCAGTCAATGATTTCGCTACGTTCCAGCCTTGCATTTTTTGATTATGCAAATTACACCTGCTTCCTTGATTATATGTAAATAGCATCGGGGGTTGTCATCCAGGTACTTCCAATTTTGCACATTAAAGGTTTTGCTTTTGCCGGGTGGAAAAAAAGGGTTTTGTTTTCATCCCGTGCACAACTGGCCATGAAACTATAATAATTATATTGGCTTATAGGGCAGAGGAAGAGCTGGATTCCTGCCCTGCTGAAAGTTGAGCTGAGCTTGCAAGACCAAAGCAAAATCACACGCCAGCTCTTTGGAAAGCATTGCTGGTTAGTGTTGTCAGATCTGGTTTCGGAAATACCTGGAGACTTTGGGGGTGGAGCTGGGAGTAGGTGGGATTTGGGGAAGCCAGGGACCTCAATGAAGTATAATGTTAGGGAGTCCACTCTCTCAATTTTCTCCTGTGGAAGTGATCTCTGTTGCTCGGAGATGAGCTGTAAAAATGGGGGATTCTCAGGTCCCCCTGGGGACTGGCATCTAAAGCCAGTTCTCTGTGTGGTAATAAAGGTAAATATGATCCAAGCTCCCTTTGAGGAAGTTTATAAGACCTTGAAAGAAGATCTTGAGAAATTTTAGGCAGGGGCTGCTCAGGTTTAGCAAAGTTCTTAATTAACTCCTGATTAATTCACATGGTCAGAGAGCTGAATAAGAGATCTCAAGGAAGAAGTGGTGGTTGTTGCCATGGCTGCTAGAGTTGTTGCAGTTAGGACTGCTAGGCCCCAGTGGTATTTATGTAAATAAAACCTGTTGAGTCCCTTCGGAAATAGCTGGTATTAGTTCTTAGTGGAACTGCAGAGGATCTGCCAAGGATTCCAAGTCTGAACCCCGTGAATTCCCAGTGCTAGTATGCATAAGAAAAACAACCCTTGTAAAAATATGTATGATGTTTATTTAAAGAATATTCAGAAATAGTTTTATTGATAGGCAACATACCATTCTAAAAGCATAAAGCAAAGAAAAAAGAGCAAATTTAGCTTAACTATTTAACACATTTGAAGCCTGCATTAGATGGCACAGTCTTAAAAGTCCCAAAGTCAAAGGCCTTAGTTTTAGCATCCTCTACACAGCTGTCCACTGGAACATCCTTAACACACCTAAAACACGGACTAAATAATTCGTCCTTGGGGGGAGGGCTTTGTCCGTGACGAGGAAAGGGCCTGATTGGCCCCTTCCTCTGGACAGACCATTGGCCGGGCCAATCGGCAGGCGCGGAGCACCTGCTGATTGGCCTGGCCGATTCCCAGCCTGCTGAAGGAAGCAACTGTGAGCCGTGCAGAGTGCGTCTCACAGTTGCTTCCTTGAGGGTGGCCTGACGCCGCTTCAGGCCGCCCACAAAGGGAACCCCTGGCAGCCGCGCGGAGCTCCCTGCCCGATGGCCTGACGCAGCGATAGGCGCGAAGCACCTCTCACTGCGTTAGGCCCCCGACAAAGGGAGCCCCTGGCAGCCGCCCTCCACGCGACTGCCGGGGGCTCCCTGGTCTAGCGCCCGCTGTATTTAGATACAGCGGGCTTGATTACTAGTATCATAGTCCAGGCCTTTAGTCCATCAGAATCCAAGCTAGCTTTCTTCTCCAGGCTCAATTATAGTTTTTGCCAACTATCATCAGGTGATAATGACAATCCAATCAGGATGCATTCTTGCTGGAATCCTCTAGAAAATTGCCTCATCACTCCTGATTTTCTCCCTCCCATCCTGTGGGCTAAAGGTTCTCCTGATGGGCCAATTATCCTATTTCTAACTCTGGCCTTGAATATGATAAAGGAGAGCTACAGGACGTTTGAGTAATGGATGAAATAATAATTTGTGATTTACAACAACTGAAGCATAACTCTTCCCTTTGTACCTCACAGACAAAGAGCTAAACTTTTTGAAGGGTGCTTTTGTTTTGATCATATTTGGCACTTTCAAGGGCCAACCAACTTTGAAACAAACATAGATTCCTTTACCTATCCAGTACTTTTTAATCTCACCATTCCTCCGGAGAGAACAAGGTGGGGTACAGTTTTCGGGCCCTCCGTTTCATCCTCCTCAGAAGGGTGTTTTGCCACTGATCCACAGCAGATCTACACATTAGATCAGTTAGGTTAAGTGTGAGTGATTAGCTCGAGATCACCCAGCAAGTTTTTATAGCAGAACTATTTATTTATTTGTTATATATGGCATGTGTGTCATGTAGCCAGGAGAGCCGAGGATTATCTGGCAGCCTGGCAAGGGACATTCAGAGGGGTTTTGCCATTTCTTGCTTCAGCGTCATGACCCCCGTGTTCCTTGGAGGAATGAACATCCAAATCCTTGGAAGGTCTCCCATCCATATACTAGGCAGGGTTGGCCCTGCTTAGCTTCCAGGATCAGATGGTGTTGACCTTGCCTGGGCTATCTAGGTCAAGGCTTTTATAGCAGTGTGGGGATTGGAGTCCCACACTCCCAGGTCTTGATCTGATGCTCTAACCACTGCATTATACTGGCTTCTCATCCTGGCAAAACAGTCTGTTCTGACTCATTCCCCCCCCCCCCCCCAAGATATGGGCAAGCTGCCAAAAGGCATCCAGATGCAAGAGCAAATCTGCTCTGAAACCAAAACACAATTAAAATGCCGTAGAAGATTTCTAGTTCCAGGCTGAAGAAGAAGAGTTGGTTCTTATATGCTGCTTTTCTCTACCTGAAGTAGGCTCAAAGCGGCTTACAGTCGCCTTCCCATTCCTCTCCCCACAACAGACACCCTGTGGGGTGGGTGAGGCTGAGAGAGCCCTGATATCACTGCTTGGTCAGATCAGTTTTATCAGTGCCATGGTGAGCCCAAGGTCACCCAGCTGGCTGCATGTGGGGGAGCGTAGAATCGAACCTGGCATGCCAGATTAGAAATCCGCACTCTTAACCACTGCACCAATCTGGCTCTACACCAAATTGAGAAATTCCAGGAGATTTAGAGGTGGGGGATGAAATTTGGGAAGGGGAGGACTTCAGCGGGGCATAATGCCACAGAGTCCACCCTCCATAGTAGCCATCTGCAGGAGGACCGAACTCTGTCATCTGCAAATCAGGTGTTATTCCTGAAGATCTTCAGCTCCCACCTGGAGGCTGCCAACCTTAAGCACTGAAATGTGGGCATTTCTCTTCCCCACCCATCCAGCCTGCAGAACAGAACAGGATTTAGACACAACATGGAACATATCAAACCATTTTATTTCCACCTTGGACCAGGACCATAAATAATGTGCTGAATTTATTTCTATAGTTAAAAAAAATAATCCCGTTATTTCGACTCACAAATATTCTTGAGGGCTTGCATTGCTGCAGATGATATTATTCCAGAAGAAACATGTTGAGGTTTTGGGCCACATATTTTTTTTTCTCTTAAATATGCCACAGAGCCTGAGATTTAACATGTACGCTGGGAGAATCGGAATGTGTCCAAAAGAGAGACGAAGCTGATTCACTTTTGACTTGCAGTGCTCATATTTCTTACTCGTGTTTGAATTGATTTTCTTGGCTATAAGAGAATCCCCTTCTCTCCCCCCTCCCCCTTTCCCTTCTGAAAGCGTTTCAGGCTTGGCATTCAAGGCTGACTGGATCATATTTTCAAGGGCATCTGTTCCTAACTGCAGCCTAGGATGGGGCCCAGAGAGCAGCCTGGAAGGATCCACCTAGAATTGCTTGAATTAAGTCCTTGCACCTGGATATAATTGTTGAGCTGCTGTGCAGGGGTTTTCTTAAGCTACTGGTAAAACAAATTAGCTCATTTTAACTGGCATCCAGTAGGGAAGCACACAACTCTCCTCATAGAATGTTTTTCAAATAATTATTTTTCTATTGCCAGCTTTACCTCATGAATATTTTCCTAGAGGCTGAGTGAGATTTTATTCTAAAAGGCAAAGAAGATGCCGGCAAATATCCTGTTCTAGATTTCAGCACTGATGCAGCTCACATTTGGGATGTGCTATTCTGTAGGTGTAACTGTATTTTGGGGTTTTTTTTGCGGGGGCGGGGGTCCGCCCTCTTTCTCCAACACTAAATAGAAGTCATATCAAAATTATGGTGTCACATCATGCCAAATCAAGGACAGAATACATCTTTGTAAGTGCAAATTTATTTATTTAAAAAATTTCGAGGGCTACCTTTCTCCCAAGCATTGGTGCCTGATGCACATGTATATTTATTTATAGCCTGCATTTCCTTTCCTTCTTTTTATCCTTGCTATAATCTGCGAAAGTAGGAAAAGACAGGTCCAAGCTCATAAATGAGCTTGAAAGGAAACTCAAATACTTTGGCCACCTCATGAGAAGGAAGGACTCCCTGGAGAAGAGCCTAATGCTGAGAGCGATCGAGGGCAAAAGAAGAAGGGGACGACAGAGAATGAGGTGGCTGGATGGAGTCGCTAAAGCAGTCGGTGCGAGCTTAAATGGACTCTGGGGAATGGTAGAGGACAGGAAGGCCTGGAGGATCATTGTCCATGGGGTCGTGATGGGTTGGACACGACTTCGCAACTAACAACAACAAACTCATAAAATGAGTTCCACATTGAGCATAGCTATGACAATGAATGAGGGTTCTCCCAGACCTTAACCAGTATGTGACACTGCCTTTCTTTTAGAACAGATTCATATATTCATAAGGGCAGATGACACTGTCATCTTGGGGATGCAGTGCTTCAGTTTGCCTATGTAGGAGGTCATATGTGAACACATCTCCACCAATACTTTCATTGCATGTAGAAAGCATGTCCAATAGGCTAGGAGGATCCTTTTGGACATGCTATCTTTCTTCATACAGGGAGATTTTGCTGTGAGCAGCATCATCAGTAGAATTACCAAAATTCCCAGATAAAAATGTTCAGTCTTAATTTGGCTTAATGTGCAGAAATAGTTTTTCATGGCATTAAGGTAAATAAAATCCCCTGGTAAATATCATCCCATGATGTCCCTGTTAAAGGGCAGGACATTTTTCTCCTGCATATTTGAAGAAGAAGAAGAGTTGGTTCTTATATGCCGCTTTTCCCTACCCGAAGGAGGCTCAAAACGGCTTACAGTCGCCTTCCCTTTCCTCTCCCCACAACAGGCACCCTGTGAGGTGGGTGCGGCTGAGAGAGCCTTGATATTACTGCTAACTCAGAACAGTTTTATCAGTGCTGGGACGAGCCCAAGGTCACCTAGCTATTTGCATGTGGGGGAGTGCAGAATCGAACCTGGCATGCCAGATTAGAAGTCCACACTCCTAACCACTACACCAAACTGACTCTCATTTGGCAAGCTTACTCACCAGAGCTTGACCTGGACACTGTTTCTTCACAGATCTATAGTTGAAAAGAAGCAAGAGCTTTGCGACTCTTGCCCAGCTATTTCTGAGTCACTTTTACTTATGCTTCGCCTCTAAATTCCAGAATAAGCAGCTCTATATCGGATACCAGAGAATGGTGAATAACGAGGGCAGGTCAGGAGAAATGCTCACTCACAGCTGTGTATCTGCTAGAGAAGTCAATGTAATTTCCAGGCTACAACTTTAGGAGAGTGAGATGCATTCAAATAAGTAATCTATTTCCCATGATATCTGACATGGTACCGCATTCGATGCTAAACGATGCACTTTGAATATTTCTCTTTTTAATCAATAGGATGCCTAAGGCATTGATATTGTAACGACACAAGGACGCCATAAATAAGACCACTAAAGGTGTCATCTAGATATCTCTGAATTAATCAATAACTAGAGTGCCTCCATGGAAAATACCTGAAGCCTGCTAGCTTCGTACCTTACCTCTGATAGTAAGGCAAACAACTTCATTTGAAATGTACAGGTACTGATGCCTTTTAAACACAAAAGTGTGATCAAGAGCAGTTTTTCTAGTAAAACTACTGCAGAGTTAATTTCAAATAGTAGCATAAAGTTCATTTACAACATTAGGGCTGTTTTTAGAAAGCTAGCTACCTGCGTAACAACAAAACTTCCAGTCTCAGAGGTACCAGAAATGCAAGTCTCTCATTTGTCAGATGGCAGAATAGCAGCAAGCTCCACAATGAAACTACGAAGCGGCTGTCACTGTTTAATGCATTCCAAATTTTGGAGATGGTTTAGCACAAATCTCTCATGGCTTTAGGCTACAATCTGATTTGCATGCATAAATGGCAAATCTCAGGAAATCTCTATGTACTGTAAACTCTGTGACTTTATCCTCTAAATTACAATCAGCCTCAGTCTGTTCTGTTTGGCAAGGGAAAAGGACTGGTCAGAGTGGTCCGGAGACATTTGTTTTCTATTTTAAAAATCTGATGTGTTCAGCTGATAAGTAGTACGCCTAACCTGAAATTAATGAAACGCTATACAAAAGGAAACGTGGCGTCCTTACCAAGAGAAGCAGCAACCTCCTGTAATGAAAAGCCCTCTACAAACTTGTGACCTAAGAACATAAGAACATAAGAACTGCTTTACTGGGTCAGATAAAGGTTCATCTAGTCCAGCATTGCATTTCCAGCAGCTACCAGCCAGATGCCTCTTGAAAGTCATAAGCAGAGCAAGCTGTTGATGTTCATCACGTATTGCTTGTTCCCAGGGGGAAAAAAGAAGAAGAAACGGACTAGGAATCTGGAGGCTTTATTCACCTATCACGATCCACAGTTGCTGGTAGACCTGTCCTCCAAAAATGGGTCAAATCCTTTAAGAAAACAGTCAAAGAGCTGGATCAGATCATAATAATGCCAGTGGAAGTAGTAGAAATCTACAGGGGAATTTCAAACTCCCCCCACCCCTGGTTCTTGGGTATTAGACCTACACAGAACCATGGCTCGAACTCCCCTGTTGTATTCTACATCTGTAGCCTCTCCAGCCCACTGCATTGGAGACTGGGGAAGATGCTTTAGTTGTACCGCCATCTTGTTCTATCGTATTTTATTGTTCGACTGTATTTTATTTCATGGGGTGAAGATTTGGGCATTTTATTGTCATAAGATTGTTTTATGTAAACATGTTTTTATACATATGCTGTGAACCACCATGAGCCAGCTCGCTGGGAGCGGTGGTATAGAAATCAAATTATAAATGAAAACATAAATAAATAAAAGATGCTCGTACCTGCCTTGGCTGTATGAAGCACCTGCCCCATTTTCAAACATTCACGTGGGAACTTAAATTCTGGATAGACTTATTGGACAGATTGCACAGTCAGTAATCATTTCTGGTTAGTGATATGTACACCAGTTTGGGATCTTAAGTCCTTGAACCGATATTTGGAGGTACCACTGATATGTTAAGCAGAAGGGGCATCTCAAATAGGAAGTGTCAGCCCAAGTGACACTTTCCCTTCCACAGTCATCTCTCTCCTGTGTAGGAGCTGCCCAGGACAGCAATTGGCAAAAAATATTGTCCAAGACGAAGAAGAGTTGCCGCTTTTCTCCACTCAAAGGAGTCTCAAAGCGGCTTACAATCACATTCCCTTTCCCCTCCCCACAACAGACACCCTGTGAGGTAGGTGAAGCTAAGAGAGCCCTGATATCACTGCTTGGTCAGAACAGTTCTATTAGTGCTGTGGCAAGCCCAAGGTCACCCAGCTGGCTGCAAGTGGAGGAGCAGGGAATGAAACCTGGCTCACCAGATTAGAAGTTCACACTCCTAACCACTACACCAGCCTTAAGCTGTGGCTGTCTTTATATCCTGTGGAAGTAATATACACATACAAGAAGTGTAGCTTCCTTTAACCCCAAAGCTCTTCCTGCTCTTTATGGGCAATGAGTAGGATGAGCGATTGGGATGTGTGATTGGGATGAGCAATGAGTAGATGAGCGATTGGGATGTGAGTGTCCTGCATAGTGCAGGGGGTTGGACTAGATGACCCATGAGGTCCCTTCCAACTCTATTATTCTATGATTCTATGAAAGAGGTGGTATAAAAATCTAATAATAATAATAATAATACCAATACTGCTCAACTGTGAACCCGAAGAGGGTTTTTAATGATGAGGGGGAGGTACTCTGAACATATTCAACAATAGTATATCAGATATATCTTCAGAAATGTTCCAGTGCTGTTGATAGGTTTCCAAATATTTTAACTTCTTTAACGGAGATCAGCATATGTGGCCTTGTCTGACTTAGTGCATGGTTAGCCCTCACGGCTGATGTTTCTAGTTCTGCATATTAGGAGCAAATGGGAATGGAGCAGAAAAGCCCTAGCACAAGAGTTTTGACTTACATGTTTATAATCCTAGGCCAATATTTATGAAGAGCCAGCTTCCAGTGGGAAATTAAACTAATCTGAAAAGCGTAGTAAAATGCAAGCCACGTACACTGGGAGAATTCCTCCAGTGTTTTTCTCTCTTTAATGCTTATTAATAAAGACAATAGTAAACCTAAAGGGAAGTGACGGATATCCTGTTCTTTTTTCATCATAACACGAGCCTTTTGTTGGGTAAATTCCATGCCAGATCTTCTAATTTAATTATGGAGAACATAATGTGAATAAATGTAAAAACAAGAATGAGTAAGGTTCTCCTGGAATGCCACTGAATAAAATGTCAATGGCTTTTAAAACATTTATAACCCTTGTGTTCGGTTGATATCTAATTATAATAATGTTAAGTGGGGTTTTAAAGGAACGTTCTCACTACATCCTGTTGTCTTTTGTAAGCAGTAACCGCTTTTATTTTGTGTCCTAGGCCCAGTGCACTGAAATTGGGAGAGAGGGCAAAGCTGTTAGCAATGATCTGTGGAAAACTAGTTGCTCCCCACGATGAAAAATATAGATTAATTTAGAAAAGTCAGTATGGGAGGACAAGAAAGTAAGTGAAAGAATCAAAGCAGACTTATACTATCAGGGCAGTTCTTGCATCCCCCATCTATATTGAAGTCAAAGGATGTAACTCTGTTTCAGATTGCACTGAAAATTATACAGAATTCAGCTCATAATATGAAGCCAAAATAGTGAGTTTTCAGTGGATATTTAGATCTATCTATCTATCTATCTATCTATCTATCTATCTATCTACCTACCTACCTACCTACCTACCTACCTACCTACCTACCTACCTACCTACCTATTTTTGTATTTATATACCGCCCTTCCTGAAGGCTTATGGTGGTATACACGAAACTAGAACGATACAGGTAGCTGTATTATTGTAATAATAACGTGGTGATAACAATAACGACATTATAGAACGGTAGAATATTGCGAAGAGCGTTGAATTCGTCTAATACTGAGGCCCAGTGGGTTGGGCGGATCTGTAGTAGTTGTGGTAGGAGGAAGGCTTGGGGGCCAATGGGAAGCAATGGTTCAGGTCGACCTCAACCAAATGCCTGGCGGAAGAGCTCCCTTTTGCAGGCCCTGTGGAACTGTTCAAGTTCTGTCAGGGCCCTGATCTCCTTAGGGAGATTTGGCAGGATTTAAACACCAGTCTCAAATACTTGAGAAACCTCATGTTTGGAACTGGCGCTTCCATTTCAGCAACGTTTTCCAGTCTAAATTCTTTGGGATTTAGTGGACCAAGATATATGGAAGGACTCCAGCACTTCTGAAGGTCAATCATCTATACACAAAACCCAGCATCTTTTCTCATTAAAGAAACCAGCCCGGCCACTTTTGAATAGCCCTCACTAGGTTTCCTACTGAATCAAAGTGAGAAACAATGGGTTGGGTTTTGTAAATCACTCCCTGCACTTTTCAGTATGTTTGCATATCCAAATACTGGACAGTTTCTATTCATCTTGGAGCTCAAAGCAAAGAAACGTAACTACACGTCAAACATGAAAGTGAAAATGCATATGTTAAATTCCCAAAGGCAAATGTAATATATACATTCTGTTGCTTAGCAACAAACTTTTTTTTTTTGGCCAGAGGAACGGTGACACCAGCCAAGCTGCATCACTTGTCAGTCTCCCAGAGAGCTTCACGAGCATCTTTCCATGCCTTGCTCATGGTTAAAGATGAAAGTCTTTTGTGGTGTGATAATCTTGCAAGTCTAGTACACTTGCTCATTAGTAAAAGTGAGCAGTCAGTTGATTTTCAGTGACATGTTGCTTTTATAAATGGGTGCTCTAGGCATGCGTTTGTGTACATGGAGAGGAGCATACAAAAATGAAGGGAGACTAGTGAGCTGCTAAGCATACATCTGTCATTGTTTATATGTGGCTTATTGTTTTCCCTCTTCTGGCCTAGTTAGCACTCTTAAACCTATGGCATCATCATCATCATCATCATCATCATCATCATCATCACCATCACAGAGTGACTAAAATTTGGAATTCTCTGCCAGAGGATATAGGTGTGGACCATAGGAATACACAGCTTTAAAAACCAATCAGATAGATTCATGGAGGATAAATCTATCACTGGAACTAGCCATGGTGATTGAGAGGAACCTCCACATTCAGAGGCACTAATTCTCTGAGTCCCAGGGCCAGGAGGCAATAGCAGGGGAAGAGCTCAGCCTCTATGCCTTTAGATTGGCTGTCCAGAGGAACTAGTTGACCACTGTGTGAGTCAGGATCCTGGATTAGATATCATTGGTCTGATCCAGCAGGGCTCGTCTTATGTTCTTATTATAGTGCATACTAGGTCAATCAGCCACTCACTAATCTAAAGGTCTTGTTGATGGTTAAGGAGTCACTGTAGTAGTGCAACACTATGACCGTTTATGCACTGGAGGTCTCATGTCAGGCTGCAGGCTAGAGTTTTAGTCGTGGCAGGTTGCCCCACCTCTTCCTGCACCCACATGGGAGAGCATTTGGCCTGGTGCACCTCATCCGCCCCCAATTTGTGCTTCTGCATGGAAGCTGAGGCAGTGAAGTTCCCAGTGCGTAAATGGTCTATGAGTTAGATGCATTATATAAGCTGTTATATATTGATTCACCCCACTTGCTTTGCAGGGTGTACTGTTATGCTGCTGTTTCTGTGCGAGCTATAATGTGTGCCATTGCTGTTTGTCAAAGTATGATTCAGGGTTAACCTTTCAAGACATTCCATATCCTGACTTCCAGGGCTGAGATGCCTAGCTTGTGCCTAGCAAACAGGATTCAGATTTAGAAGAAAAAGAGTTGGTTCTTGTATGCCACTTTTCCCTACCAGAAGGTGTCTTAAAGTGACTTACAATCACCTTCCCTTTCATCTTCCCACAACAGACAACCTGTGAGGTGGGTGAGGCTGAGAGATCCCTGATATCACTGCTTGACCAGAACAGCTTTATCAGTGCTGTGGTGAGCCCAAGGTCACCCAGCTGGCTGCATGTGGGGGAGCATGGAATCAAACCCAGCATGCCAGATTAGAAGTCCACACTCCTAACCACTACACCAAGCTGGCTCTTAACTTAGGCTAAGTTTTGGAGTCAGATGCCTGCTGCTTCCCACCCCTTGCCCTTGTTGTTTCCACATTCAGAAGCACTGCTCCTCCCATGGTGATGATGCATCATATCAATGTTACAACCACTCCCCACTGCTCATTTTTAACCACTAGTGCTGTCTTGTAAACCTGCAATTTTTTTAGAGTTCATTTAAATGACAATTTTAAAGGGATAAAACAATGTGGCCATATTCATATTCTGGGTTGGGTCTATATATTTATAAGCTTGCTTTCAATCCTTTTAAAAATAATGGTCTATAGAGAGTTTGGAATATTGTTTAAAAGTATATTTGGACTGTTTAAAAGTATATTTTAAGTCTCCTGATTTATTGAAATTAATTATTTTGGGTCTCTTTCATTTTGCAGGAAGGAGTGAAGCACCCAGTAACTGAAGAAGCATTCATTTCAAGCAGCTGACGTAAAGACCAAAACAAAAGTTCTTTGGTGTTTTGTTTTGTTGAACATCTAATGGATACCAGCCTATGGCTAAGAGAACAGCAGGGCCATCCTGTGCTGAGTGACTCTAGCCTGAGCCAAATGAAATCGACTGGCTTACATTGAGAACTTTAGAGAAAAATGCTCATTTATTTAGGATGTGAAAAATCATGGAGTGAAGTCCTGCCAGTGGATGTAGTGATGGCTACAGGCAAAGGCAGCTTGAAAAGGGGCTTCGACAGATTCATGGAGGATCCATCAATCGGTCACTACTCGCTACAGTGACCCAAGGGACCCTCCTGGTTTGAAGGCAGTCAGTCTCTGAATTCCAGTGCCTGGAAGCAACATCAGGAGAAGGCCTTGATCTCTATGCCATGTTGTTGTCACTCCAAAAAAACTGGTCGGCCACTGCATGAGACAAGATGCTGGACTAGATGGACCACTGATCTGGTCCAGCAGTGATCTTATCTTCTTACTATGAGTTGATTCACACATGTTCTGGAGTTCACTGCTTCCAATGTACATATGGGCCTGCTGTGAAACAGGACCTCAGTACACAGAGTGCTTAAGCCTTCCCTGGTGCCATTTTCTCAACTTGAAATGTCTCCAGAAACTGCTGTTTGCCCTGTTGGAGCAAGCCACTTTTGGAAGACCTGTATTTCCCCACAGGGGCAAGTAATAGCTCCAGAGGCTGTTTCAGGACAGGAAAGTATCAAGGGGAGAAGAAGGCTTAAGCACTCTATCTCTCACCGTGGTCCCAAACGAAACTGGACTAGTCTTCATGCATCTAGGTGGCACTGAACTCAAGTGCATGTCTTTGTAACAAGTGACTCAGAACATTTAGCACAATGGCTGGCATATACATATGCCCTGATACTTTGAGGGTATTGTAATTTTAAAAAAATTAAGTTGCCTTATGCTGAATCAGACCATGAGTCCACTAAGGTCAGCACTGTTTTTGCAGACTGTCAGTGGCTCTCCAGGATTTCAGGTAGAGTTCCTACCCAACCCTTTCACCTGGAGACTCCAGGAATTGAAGCTGGGACCTTCCATGTGCCACTGTAAGTGAATACAATCAACTAGGTGGGATATCCAAAAGGCAAAGTAATAAGATTAGGACTGCAAAACTCTGAAACCAAGAAGAAAGGAAACAAAGCATGGCATGGGAATATAGTAGGATAGTACATCCAGCAACAGATAGCTTACAGTTACTGATCTTTAATAGATCTGGCACTGGCCTCCAAACGCCAACCAAGGGAAATACAGTTTTCAGAACTTTTAAAAACTTGTTACCAAGATGGTAAAATTTCATAGTCTTGAGCAGGCCATGAGAAACTTTTGCTATATGCCTTAATGGTACTGTAAAGAAGACATATTTACTGAATCTCACTCAATATTAAAAATCACAATAAAAATACATAAAGAAGTCTTGTTGAACTGAATCAGACCAGTGGTCTATCAAGCCAGTATTGTCTACCCTGACTGGCAGCAGCTCTCCGGGGTCTTTCACACTATCTGTTGCCTGGTCCTTTCTTCCTGACATTTCAGGTAGCCAAAAAAGGATGCCTGCACATGAAAACTTATACCTTGAATAAAATTTTGTTGGTCTGAAAGGCGCCACCGGACTCAAACTTTGTTCCTTAAGTATTTTAGTATGAGTTAAAATTTCTTAGTCTATAAATTCCACCCTAACCAGTTTTCAGGGGCCCCATGCAGTGGCTCCCTTCCAGGGCCATTTACTTCCCAGTGCTAAGAGGAAGAAGATAAAAAGAAGCCCACGGGGCTGTAGCCCTTTCCAAACTAATTTCCATGATGGCTGATACAGGACAATACAAAAAGGAAGCTGCTCTGGCTCTGGTGCTATGGACCCCACAAATCCTTAAACTGGACCTGAGTTCCACCAGAGAAAGGATGAAAGCTGTCTAGATTAAAAAGAGAAAAGAGGGAAGGAACCTGAGCCAGCTCTCAAAACAACCAAATAGACCTCACTGTTGGACCTTAGGATGAATGATGCTTGACCTAGAAGATGGCAGAGCTGTGCAATATATGTTTTCATGTGTATTGCCTTTGCGGTTCAGCAAGCTGCAATACCATTTCTGGGTATCTGTACTCTTCCATACAGAATGGTCAGAGAGAGGCATTTGACACCCCAAGAAAGTCTCTGTCTCTTATTTATTGCTCAGCTTGGTGAGTCTTCCCTTGGTAGAAAACAAACACTGGGCGTTATAGGGTCCAAACGGAAATTATTTTAATTCTGAGCACACACGTTCTCACACAAACCAATTATTGATAAATGCACTATATAAGAATCCACAATGTGTATGCCTATCAACACTGTAATGTCCAAGTCAGTGACAGTGATATTGCAAGACTGACAGAATACAGAATTAATAGACAAATGAAGGGTCAAGTCACACATTATAAAGTCCTCACATCTCCCAAGGATTCTGTTAATCAGACATTCTCTGTGCTCAGAATGTAATATATTAGGATTGGGATTATGGGGAGGAGAAGGGGTTTAAATGACTTTTCTGATCCAAAATTGCTTCAAGGAACCACAGCCCTACTTGTAAGAAACTTACAAGTACTGATGGGTTTGGTTCTCCCAAAGGGCAAAACAGTGGCTCTCTGGGGCCATATCAAGTAAGAAAATGACTTGCGGGGAGAAGGCTTAAATACCCTCACGCCATGTCTTGCAGACCCAGTATAGATCCGGCTGTTGCGTGCCTGAGAATTCAGTTCCAAGCATGGAGCTCCCTGACTATATTTGCCAACAGACTTTATAAATGAGTGCCTTGATCCAAGCAGATTTAGAGAAAAACCTCATCAACTGTACAACCAGATTCTCTCCCACACTAACAAACATGGCAAATCAAATACATTATCACACAAGTCAGTCACACAGTAAGATCATAACTATGCAATCTGTAAAGCACTAGAAACAACCTGAAAAATGCTTAGTATCAAAGAGCACTCAGACAAAAAGAAGCTGGCAGGAGGGGGAGAATGACTACCTTCTCCAATACAATGATGATTAGTGGAGAAACTGGAAAGAAAGGCCTTCTAGGGAAAAAAAATATTTCATGGGGCAGCATCTGTTTGACTATGATGATTGGAAAAGTCTCCTCTCAGTGTCCTTAATTTCTGACTTCACCAGTCCATACCTTAGATCTGTGCTGCAACTCTTTAAACAAGCCTGGCAGGTACAAGAATGAAAAGAAAAAGAATTACAATGGTTATTTGCTGTCCAATTCATGTTTGTTATCACGACATGTGGTTTCATTTTGTTAATTAATGAATGCCTATCTGTATGGGATGGGCTGAAAAGGTAGAACAAATGGACAGCCAAGGGCGGTGGGGGAAATCAGAGTGAAATTAAATGTTCCATTGTGAGTTTAGAAAATGAAGAATTAAGTATGAGCATTTCCTCTGTCCTCCTTCGTTTCCTGGGAATGGCAGCATCTTCCTGTCCTGGGAGGAGATGAGACAGCATGCACATTTCCAGATGGGGCACATATTGAGTGTCAAATGAGATACAAGTGTGGGAATAGGAAGCACAACATGCTTGTCTTTCCTCTCCCTGGGCCTCTTTAGAACACCCAAAGCTATTCTCAGGGCATCTTGGTTGCATCTGTAAAGTAATAGTAGGATCTCTGACAGTAAGAAAGGCTCTACCAGACCACCTGCAGCTACAGTAACTTGCAAAATGTGATAGATGTGGATGTTAATGTGGATAAACTATTGTTTGAAGAAATCTGGGGGGGGGGGCATGGAATTCCTTTGTTCTGTAGGAGGATGATCTGTTAGAGACCTACCCTGGCAAAAAAAGATGTCGAGGTGGATCTTGCCCTGATCCTACTGCACCACTGAACAAAGTTTATCCTTTTATTCATTCATTCATTGCAACATTTATAGCGTGTTTTTCATTTGGGCTCATGTTTGAAGTCTTCTTCCGGTTTACAGCATATTTCTCTAACTTACATGGTTCTTCTGTTGAGGGAAGAGCTACTCAAATTGGAGGAAGACTATTAAAAGGTTGATAAAATCAGAGTCCAGTAGCACAGGAGTAGTCTACCTGTGGTCCTCCAGGTGTTGATGGACTACAATTCCCATGAGCCCCCTGCCAGCGTTTGCTGGCAGGGGGCTCATGGGAATTGTAGTCCATGAATATCTGGAGGACCACAGGTTGACTATCCCTGCAGTAACACCTTTAAGACCAACACAGATTCATTCAAGGCATGAGCTTTCGAGTGCAAGCTGATTTTATTGTGCTACTTCAGACCAACACGGCTACTCATTTGAATCTACTAAAAGGATGGTTGGTTCCACCCTAGTGGATCTCTCTGCCTTCAGTGCCCTGTCAAGCATAACACTTCTGCTCACAGATAATCCAGGCACTCCTCTTCAGCAATTGGACCAGTTCTGTAAATGAGTAAGAATGATACATTTGGATGTTGAACCTATAAAAACCGGGATGGAAATTTTTTTTATATTTCATCATATGATTATTACAACAACTCCAAACTGGGGGGAAAAAATTAACAGTTTATATTCTAGGCAACATCCACATTGACTATTCTGGAGCCTCTCTGGTTGGTTGGTAGTCACAAGGGAATAACTCAGCTGGTATGAAACTGACATGGATGTCTTCCCGTCACAGGACAGATCTTGTCACCGAAGAGGATCACATAGAAAAGTCTACCTTTCCAAAACATTTATCCCAGTCATGAGGAGTGGTTTGGGGAGAGTTCTGTTTGTATGCACAGTGGCTGCTTGCTGTTCTATTATCTGTGATGTTGCCTTTACTGGATGTGGGCAACTGTTGTGTATCCTGACATCCGATCACTGCTGCAGACTGGAAGAGGGGGATACAATTGGATGCTGTTCTCCCAAGGGAGGGAGGCAGGATTGCCTCTAAAGCAGATAGACAAATGGGAGAAAAAACAAATGCAGGATTGCCTCTAAAGCAGATAGACAAGAGGGAGAAAAAACAAATGCAGGATTGCCTCTAAAGCAGATAGATAAGAGGGAGAAAAAACCAATGCTAGACCTGCCAGTTTCTAATATAACAACTTATTATCAGATAAAGTACAAGAGGTCTTTAGTGAGTTTTTCAGATCCCTAATTTTCCTTAAAGTCAACCATCTTGGGAAAGTTTGAAAGGGAGGTGACCCTTTCCCCATATACCATTTCCAGTAGAGAAGCTCCCCTTCCCTCACTGATTATTCCTTTGATTGGACCTTGTTTTAAAATGGCCTCTCTTTGCAGCATATCACCCCTTTCTGTAGAGTACATAAATGGATTGACCTAAAAATAGGGTGTCCAGCTCTGGGTTGGGAAGTACCTGGCTGTTGTTGTTGGGGGAGCCTGCGAAGGGCAGGATTTGTGGATGAACCTCAGCATGGTATGCCGCAGAGTCCACCCTCCAAAGCAGCCATTTTTTTTAAAGGGTAGCTGATCTTGGTTGTCTAGAGATTGATTGTAATAGCAAAAGATCACCAGGCACCACTTGGAGGTTGGCAGTCTATCTGATGAACATACACTAAGGAAGTGAGTTTGTGTTGGAATGAATTCTCCCTAAGGGACTACCAGAGACCTGTTTTATTTTTCTCATGCAGGATGCTAAGGGGTGTGGGGAGGGGAGACAGGTTTCTTTAGGCAGTTCAAGTAAGGGTCAAACTAGGTGTAGCTTTGGGTATTTACAAGTTGTTCATAAGGTGGGATAGCGAGCTTGATTCCAGAACAAAACCTGAGTATGCAGTAGAGTGTGGTACATCCTGTCATCTGCAGCATCTTATCTAACCATCTTTAATATTTGATCAGACAGGTCCCATGGGTGAGGGCAACAGTCTTTGAGTATTTCTTTTTAATTGGATGGGAAGAAAAAAATTATAAGTTAAAATATGTTCCCCATTGAAGCCCCTGGAAAGGAAATAAATCAATTGCTAAAATTAATAGTTTTAATCACCCATTTGATGAAATGGAATCAAGTTTTTTTAAAAATTCTGCATATATCTGTAAAGAATATTGTCTTATAGATTTAAGGGTGTTAAGATCCTGCTTTTCTAGGTTTTATGATCTTGCCATGTAGTGCTTTTTTGACCTGTTTATATGTACCATGTTCTTGAACCATCTTATGATATATTCTTTTTAGCTTTGCCTAGGTCTTGTTCCCTCTGTATTTAACCTGTATTTTAATTGTGTGATTTTTTTTCACAGCTTCTCTGCTGGTAGCAGTTTTATAATGTTGACCTTGCTAGCTGGTCTGATTTAAGTGTGTAGGAATGCATGTAGTGTCCGAAGGTTATCGTGCGCTTTTGCTGGGAAACTTGGCCTGGGAGAGTGAGGAGCATGGCACATGAGTGAGACTACCAAAATCTGAATTACAGCTATGGATTGCAAGGAATACATAAGAGCATGATTGTAGTTTGCCTTGACACCTTCAGCAAGGAAACATTTCCTTTTGTTCACTACTTTCTTCAATAAAGAGATTTCTTGTTTACAACAGATCTGTTTATTGGAAACTTGACAGGGGCATGACAAATGGTAATTTCCAGCACTCACTGGGTATTTTCGATATAGGGATGCCAGATGTGACCTGGCGATCCCCAGCTTATTACCGCATATCTCCAGACTATAGAGGTCAGTTCTGCTGAAGAAAATGGCTGCTTTGGAGGGTGGACTCTATGACATTCTTCCCCATTGAGATCCCTGTCCTTCCAGGCTCCAACCCTAAATCTTCAGGAATTTCTTGGTGTAGTTCTGGCAATTTTACCCTCCCACTTCCCACCAGCGGCCAGGGGGACTTGCCAATCCTAACTGAATAGCTTCTGGGCCACAGTCACAGGTCCTGAAATCTGCAACCAACTCTTGATGCTATTTGAGGTCTGAAAATAGGACCATATAAGTGGACAGCCAATGGCAGCCATGGGGATGATGGAAAGATGGGGCTCCAGGAAAAGATTATTCAGATTTTCATAGGGATCCAAACATTGCTGTTTAAATCTGACTTGCATTGTATTTATAACTGGGGATAAAAACATCATAGAACTCTCTTGGGTTATATATAAATAGTTTGAAATTTGGCTTTTAGGATTATCTCTACATTGCATTTTTCATGTGCAGTAAGTAATCTAGCCTCCAACTGTCTGAACCAGGAATGGCAACAAAATAATAAATGAACGGGACTCAATGGTTGACTACTCAGCTTCAAAGCATAAAAGCTATTCATATCTGAATTCAATAATTTAAACACAGCAAATACATTTCAACACCATGCCAAGTCTGATCCCTGTCATCCCAGTGGGCCAAACTGACATCCTGCTATTCTGTTGGATTTAACGTGTAGATTGAATCCATCTCAAATAGATTTGAGTACTGCGCTCTTTTATTTCAGCACATTGCTTTCATTTATATGGTAAAGAAGTTATTATGTCTCTTTCAAAGTGCATCCTCAAAACTGTAAAGATCTACCAGGCTACTGGCCCTTGATAGGCCAATATTTATCAATGGTAGCAATAACTTTTGAGTAAAACAAAAGAACAGTCCATGTTTTCTACGTCTGGACTCTGAGAGCTGAGTCATATATGGTTTTGCGGAGCTGGTGAGGGTTTTCATACACCACAGAGACTCCTTAACCTTTCAGGAAACTCAATCTGGTGATTGAGAAAAGAGCCTGTCTTTAAAAGAGATGAATAAGTGGGTTCTAGACCAAATGAAACTTGAACTATCCCTAGAAGAAGAAGAAGAAGACGAAGAATAGCTGCAAGGAAATGGGTGGTATAGAAATCTAAATAAATAAATATAAATAAATAAATAATTAAATAAATAAATAAATAAATAAGAGTTGGTTCTTATATGCCACTTTTCTCTACCCGAAGGAGGCTCAAAGTGGCTTACAGTCGCCTTCCCTTTCCTCTCCCCACAACAGACACCCTGTGGTGTGGGTGAGGCTGAGAGAGCCCTGATATCACTGCTCGGTCAGAACAGTTTTATCAGTGCCGTGGCGAGCCCAAGGTCACCCAGCTGGCTGCATGTGGGGGAGCGCAGAATCGAACCTGGCATGCCAGATTAGAAGTCCGCACTCCTAACCACTACACCAAAATACACTACGCAAGCTAAAATGACTGAACTTAGCATATACCTTAAGAAAAGTCAAGAGTCACTGGGGAAATAAGTATGCTAAGAATAAGGAACAGGAGGCAACAGAAAAAAGGCAGATCCAACATGAGATGTGCTGACTCAATAGAGGAATTCATGGCCTTCCATTTGCAAGACTGGAGCAAGGCTGTCAAGGCTCAGACATTTGGGAGGACATTAATTCATGGGGTCACCCACAGCCAGAAGAGACTCCACAGCACTCAACACACGCTCTTATTCTAAAACTTGCATCTAAAGATAGTTGTATTGTAAGAGCTGCTTTTGTGCATATTTCGAATAACTCTGCTCTAGGATAGGGATGAATGATTTTGGTTCAGGGCATCAGGCTGTTCTTTGGTAAATTACTTTGCACTGATCCTTTCCACTCAAGAAGGATTGTTCTGAGGAAGTGGCCTCCTAGTTTTCCTTCACTAAAGGATCTTTTGGGCAATGAAAAGGCAGTTTCTTCATCACAAAAATGGAACTGGTGCTGGGGGATGCATTTCCTCTGGTCTCAATCCCCACCCCCCACCCCTTTCCATGTGAATCTCCACGGGTCTCCGCTTGCATTCAATTAGCACGGCCAAGTATAAGCCACTTCCAGAAGTATGTTTCAGATTAAAAACTTGTTATCCTATCAGTTTCTCCCAAACAAACATTTCTTATATCCCAGTAATTCAACTTCACTGATCGGACAGCGACAGAAAGAGAAGATCAGTATTCAGTAACTTAACGGGGAGAAAGAATAACAATTTGGATTTGAGTTCCGGTTTGATGAGTCTGTTGCTGTTTTCTGAGCAAAAGTTCAAAACTTATGTAATTGCTTCTAATTAGTATCAAAGAGCAAACTTAGAAATGAATTGTTCTGCAAAGCATTGGTTTCAGTGAGGGCACTTGAAAGCCGCTGATAGACTGAGAGAGCCAGCTTGGTGTAGTGGTTAGGAGTGTAGACCTCTAATCTGGCAAGCTGGGTTTGAATCTGCACTCCCCCACATACAACCAGCTGGACGACCTTGGGCTTGCCACAGCACTGATAAAGCTGCTCTGACTGAGCAGTCATAGCAGGGCTCTCTCAGCCTCACCCACCTCACAGGGTGTCTGTTGTGGGGAGAGGAAAGAGGAAAGCAAATGTAAGCCGCTTTGAGACTCCTTCAGGTAGAGAAAAGCAGCATATAAGAACCAACTCTACTTCTTCTTCTGAGCTACTGTTTTATTTGGGTATGTTTTGTTTTCTTCTATGACCCCAACAGCTTGGTATAATTGTGGTTAAGAGCGGTTGCCTCTAATCTGGGGAGCAAGGCTTGATTCCCTGCTCTACCCCCACATGCAGAGAGCTTGGGTCAGTCACAGTCCTGTTGGAGCTATTCTCACAGAGCAGCAATATCAGGGCTCTCTCAGCCTCTCAAGGTGCCTGTGGTAGGAAGAAGAAGGGAAGGCAATTGGAAGCTGCTTTGAGACTCCTTTGGGAAGTGAAAAAGCAGAGTATAAAACCCAACCCTTGTTCTCATTCTATTTATTTTTAGTTTTTATTATTTACATTATTTATAGTCTGCCTTTCTCACCTGGACTAAAGGAGGATTACTTGTAATGATTCAGTACAAATTAAAAAAAGCAACATTCAATAACAAATGTGTTAGGTTATTAGAAGTCTGGAATCACCAGAAAGAAACAGAAGCCTACCATAAGTATAACATGATACATGAAGCAGTAAAGAAATGACATAATAAGACCCCCTACAGCAGCAGTAAAGACCCCCAAGTCCCAATCATTTATCCAAATATGCTTGTGAAAACTATTCTGCATTGGGCAGGCTTATTACCCTCTAGAATAGTTTAGTTTTGCATAGTTTGCGGAAGGCCAGGAGAGGGAGAACTTTTCTAACCTCCTTGGGCAGGTCATGCCACAAGGTGGGAGCTGGGCAGTTGTTGATTTTGGCACCTGCAGAAACTCCTGCAGACATGAGCAGAGCATAGGAGGAGAGGCGATTCAGAAAGAAGAGGGGCCAAGGCCATGATGAGTACTATATACGATAGCCAATACCTTAAACTGAGTTCAGTAATAAATGGGCAACCGATGGCAGGTCTGCAGAATGGGAGTAATAGGCATGGTCCATTTAGCTCCCAGCATTCTGGGCCAGATGGAGTTTCTGAGTTCATTCTGAGAAGAGATCAATGTATGGTATGTTACAGTAATCTAGTCCGCACTCCTAACCACTACACCAAAATACTCTACGCAAGCTAAAATGACTGAGCTGAGCATATACCTTAAGAAAAGACAAGAGTCATTGTGGTGCAGTGTGGATCCAGGTGGCCAAGTCAGGCACGTCACAGTGTGGGGCCATTTTATCAGCTACGCTGAGCTGGAAGAAAGCCCCTCTCTCTTTTTTTTTTTGCAGTTATTTTAATTTGCTTTTTCAGTAATAAAGGCAGGCCCAGTATGACCCGAGGGCTTTTAACTGAGTCAGTAAGGGTCAGTTGAGCTCTATCAAAAGTGGGGCAAACAATGTCCTTCAGGACTTCCACTTTCTCAACCAGCATTACCTGTCTTTTCATGGTTTAACTTCAATTTGTTCATTTTTAGTCTGTTAATCAGTAGGGCTGGGCAGCGATTCAGGCTTTCTACTACACCCCCAGGAGATATGAATGTTGGTATACGGAGCTGAGCATCATCAGCTTATTGAGGACAATCAATCCCAAAGCTACAAATGGTTTGTCCTAAGGGCTTCATACTCAGTCAGTGAAAAAAAAAATTAATGAAGTGTTTTGCATAATAACCATTCAAAGGAATCAAAATAAGTGCAGGATGGTAGATGAGTGCTGACTGGGTCAACCATTCAGCATGGCACAGTAACCTCTAATCTGGAGTACTGGGTTTGATCTCCCAGTCCTCCACATGCAGTCAGCTGGGTGATCTTGGGATTAGTCACAGTTCTCTTGGGGCTGTTCTCGCATAGCCATTTTCTTTGAGCTTTCTCAGCCCCACCTACCTGACATGGTGTGGGTTGTAGAGAGAGTAAGGGTAAGCCACTTTGAGACTCCTTTGGGAAGTGAAAAGTGGGGTATAAAAAGCTCCTTCCCCTCTTAGAGGGCTGTTTTTCCGATTCCTTTCTGCACACAATGTCTTGGATCCCATGGCTCAACACCACTCACAATGGCATTTTCTTGGGGGGGGAAAGCACCACCCATAGGGGAGCAGAGCCACAGGAATCAACCCACCGTGTTTGTTGACTGTAGGAAACATCTACCATGGGAGGAGACCCCTGTGGACTCCATAAATGTCCTTGTTGAGGATATTGGCCCCTAATTAGGAAGAACTGAGATTATGGATGTAAGTCATAGGGAAGCTTCAGGCTCTGGGGGAGCCTTAGCAATTGTTTGTGACTGCTGGTTATGTAGGCTAGATAACAGTTTGCTCTTTGCTGTTGATTCATGAGAAAGTCCTACCGCATATGCAATCACAACTGAGGATACTGTCCAATATTGGCTTAAGAGTCACAGCTGGGCAAAATGGCCAACCAAACACTTAGTGGTCCTGTGAACTGGCCTTCGGGGTGGTTGAAAAGCATGGTGGCTTAAGAGCAGGGGTAGTCAAACTGTGGCCGGCCAGATGTCCATGGGACATCTGCCAGCAACCGCTGGGCTCATGGGAATTGTAGTCCATGGACATCTGGTGGGCCGCAGTTTGACTACCCCTGCTTTAGAGGAACAGAATCACCTGACCTGGGTGGCGCTGTAGTACAAGCATGTCATGGGAATCCACCCTTGTTACACATGCAATTAAATTCAGCACTTCACTTTACCCTGTAACATTTGCTTTCTTAGTTAGGGGCTTTTCTTTGAATTTAAAAGTGTTATGAAATCCACCGAATGCTGTTACTGTCTTGCAGATGGGAGGGGCACTGGGAGCATCCCTTTGCTGGGTCCTTTTTGCAAAGCACATCGCTTCTCCTACCAAATTTTACTCGTTTGTATCCATTGCCATGCCCCTTGTGTCACAGATGTGCCTTGGCTGGTGGATTATGCTGCTGTGAGTTCCTGCATTGTAGTTATGAGTTCCTGCATTATGCAGGGGGTTGGACTAAATGACCCTGAAGGTCCCGCCCCACTCTATGATTCTCTAATGAAAAGGTTGGGAGGTAGCAGGGAACTAAGGCCTCGCTATTAGAAAAAACTTTTACATGGCTTTGTAAAGATGCTGAACACCTGAAATCAGGCATAGCAGTTTTTTGTTTATCTGCAGGCCAGAGAGAGAGACAGAGAGAGAGAGAGAGAGAGAGAGAGAGAGAGAGAGAGAGAGAGAGAGAGAGAGAGAGAAGACACCACAAAATATCCACTGGGAACCAATCAACACATTAAAGTTTATTCCTTAATAAATCCATAGAGCAAACATGCCGTTTCCGCTTCGGAAACCCTTTTCCCTAAGCTTCACTAGTGCTATGCTAGAAGGGATGGTGATTATATGACCAATTGTTTAGCATGTGTTTCTAAACTGGCTTGTAATTGCCAAATTAATCTCTCCAAGGTATTAAAAGCCTATTTGCACAAATCTATGCAAGGAGAGATTGGGGGGGGGGATTCCTGGAAGGGGAAAACAGAGCCCTGTACCTGCACAAAGCCCGTTGCAACAGCAACTGTTTGTTTATGGAGCCTGTTGTGGCCCCAGGAACAAGTAAATATAAGCAGCAGGAATCACAAACACAGAGGCAATGCAATTGGAGGCTGTCAGGGAGCAGTATGGTGGCTTCAGGAGCTGAATTCGCCTTGCAAGAGGCTTTGTCTCAGTATGCGTAAGAGGCTTTGGCACTGTATCAGGCCTCTGGGGAAGCCACTTAGCGGGGTGGGGATTAGCCCATGGTTTACTACAGTTTGTGCTTCCCAATTCACAGCAAACTTGCTTCCGTGTCATACGTGGACATTAACTCTCTGCATGCCTCTCCTTGTTTTTTTTTGGGGGGGGGGCTCTTTGAATCTGCTGACATACACGGTTTCCGAGTGTGAGCAGGGGGAGGAAAGCCTTAATGCATGTGAACGAATGCAAACGGGTGCGTGTGCACAGATGCACGCGCGCGCATACACACACACACACACACCACTAAAAATCTCTGACTAATGACAAAAACACAGCGATGGGTAATTTGACCAGCCTGAATAATTCTCCTCCGGAACTGATGCGCTTTGCTTTGGTTGCTTTGACAATCCCATCTAAAATGCAAATGAATTATGCCAGACTATAAAAAGAGCTGTGAGTGTTGCTTGATTCCTCACATAATATTAGGTTTACTCCTAATGAGGGATTGCTTTCTTCTGCTTCAGGCACCCAGCCTCCAACTCCCTCCCCTCCAGAAGCCTATTGAGGGTTAAATATTGGCTTAAGTGGTGGGAATATTATGCATTGTGAGAAATGGCATGTTATTCCCTAACTCATCAATATCAAAGAATGGCTTTTGCTGGGGAGAGGGGAAAGAGGGACGGTGGGTGTAGAGAGAGGAGGAAATTGTAGGTCCACTTCCGGTCTCTTTTGAAGAAAATAAGCGGTGATTTCAGAACCGTTTGTGGTTTCCGCAAAAAAACAGCCAGAGCAGTCAAGGAAGTCGCTCAGACGTATGGCTTTTTCTGTTGACTGCTGTTTCTACGAGATCTCCTTTATTGCAGTTGTGGGAGAGATCTGCAAAAGTCTGGCCTCCTTTGCTGAACTAGAAAGCTATTTAAAACGAGAAAATACGGATATTGTAAGTATCTCGGAGAGATGTGAAATGAACCAGTCCTGAAGAAACAACAGCAATTGTTTTCTGAGCCCTGCTAAAGCAATAAAAATGTCGATTCCTTATGTAGGTCCAAATGTAGCAGCTGGATTTGGCTTTATGAACCATGAAAAATAGTTCCCATCTGGAAGCTGATGTTGAATAAAGATGCAACAGTAAGGCTGCGTCTTGGAGCAAATGAGTCTACATTTCTAGCTTGAAGCTAGTTTGCAAGGGCTTGTCAAAATGGGGGCCCATCTTGTTCAAAGTCATTTTAACTCATTTGGGGTGCTCGCAGGGGTCTAAAAGAAGCATGAAGGAATCAGTGACACCTTTAATGTTAGAGACAATTTTCAATCTCTCTGGCTCTTTTCTCACAGAGAAGACCTTGGACCTCAGTGTTATTAAGGACCCAGGTGATTTCTGAACCGTTGCATTGTAGTAAAGAAAAACTAAACCAGTCATTAATGACAGTGTTCTATTGGAGTTCCGGAATGCGAAAGCGAAAGCAGGAGAAATTCTCTTGCAGATGTGCCCTAATAAATAAGTTCAAGTTACTATGATGCCAAATGGCTGTGGCTCTGCAATCTCTTGCTCTAGATCTAGCTTCCATTTGTGATTCAAACGTGATCTTGCACTGGCGTTGCCCCTCCGGCAGCATCCTGCTCTGAGTGCTCCTGTGCACCGCCAGGAAAAATACCAGTTGGTTTCTGAAAGTGATATGCGATATTGCATTAGATGCCCTCAGTCTCATGTGGTGCAACGCCATCAGAGGCTGTTCTTCTCCCTACACAATGGCTGCTGCTGTATTGTTCTCCAGCTGAAAAAGGATCTTCGGTCCTACCCTGAAACCAAATCCTGCTAAAAAGAAAGCTGAAGATAGAAATAAAAAAATAAAACACAGGCCTGCCCTTGTCCCTGACCCGGAAATTGCAACTGGTGCAAAATGCGGCTGCTAGGGTCCTCACGGGTGCATCTTGGAGGGGGCATATCCAGAGCCTGTGATGAGGTGGCTGTATTAGTTGCTGGTTGTGGCCTGGATCTGGTTCAAGGTTTTGGTTTTGATCTTTGCGGTCTGGGACCCACATATCTGTGGGACCGCTTGCTGCTCTATGCCCCCTACAGGGCTCTACGCTCTGCGGGCACTAAACTGTTGGTCATTCCCAGCCCCAGAGAAGCCTCTCTGGCTCGAAACAGGGCCAGGGCCTTTTCGGTCCTGGCCCCTACCTGATAGAACAGGCTCCCGGAAGAGGTACAGGCCCTGTGGGAGCTTTCAGCATTCTGTGGGGCTTGCAAGACAGAGCTCTTCTGCCAGGCCAGTTTTTCAGGCCATAGATCTGGTACTACCCCCCCCCCCCCCGCCAAGGAATACACTCACTACCAATTCTATGGCATCTTTGGTGGTGACCGGTTATTGCATTACTGTCCTTCCTAGGTGGGTGCTCCACCATAAGATGGGGTTATTTTTACCACCATGTTGTTAGGATATTATATTATTGTGTTTCAACCGTGTTTTAATGGTTTTTTATTGAGTTTTTTTGTATTGGAACCTGTTTTTCTGATCTGCCACAAGCTGGGAAATAAGTCTAATAAATAAATACTAAAGGCAAAGCCTGTTGCATCCAGGAAAACAGTGGGCGCTAGCACACACACCAGTTACGACTTTCCTGGGCTCTGGCCTTCCTCCCCCCCCCCCGCTCCCCATTTGATCTTGAGATCTAGTATGGTAAAGTGGTCCACATCTTGCACCCCCAAAATAGTGTCTACACAGGTCACCACGGTCTTCACCTCCCCAGCCAGGCAGGCCATGGAGTGATGGGCTGCCACCTTCCCACCCCCACATCTTCCAAAGGACAGGCTGGGAAGGCCACAGGGGGGTGGGGGGTGGGCAGCCACCTTCCTGTCCCCCACTTTCCCAAAGGCTGGGCCAGGCAAGAAAGGCTGCAGAGGGGCTGCCTCCTTCCCATCCCTTCCTCTACATCTTCCAAAGGCCAGGCTGGGTGGGAGATTGCCTCTTTCCTAATAACTCCCTCATCTTTCAAAGGCCAGGCTACTTGGGGAAGACCAAAGGGGATATGCTTCCTCCTTCCCACCCATCCCCATCTCCCAAAGGACAGGCCGGGTGGGGAAGGCTGTGTGTGTGTGTGTGTGTGGAGGGTCTGCCTCCTTCCCACCCTCTCTCAAAGGCCAGCTTTCATGGGGAAACTGATTGGCCCTCATTGGCAGTGCTCTCTCCCTATTGGTGGAGAGTGAGTTGTCTGCATGTAATTTGACTTGGTTGGCCCTCATTGGCAGAGTGCAGTCTGAACTTATTGGCTCTCATTGGCAGACTGCTCTCTCCCTATTGGTGACACACACCCCATGAGGGCCAATCAGGCAGGGACTGAGTTGTCTACAAGCAACTTCAACTTCGTAATGTTTAGTGATCAGTGGAGCTAGGCACCAGTTGATCACAGCAATCTATGTAATGCATGGAAAATGGGTCCTATATCAAACAAATATATGAAGGTATGCCATGCCTTCTACCCAATTGACCTGCATATCACAGATTTCAAACAATAGCCAGAATGGCAGGTCTTTTTTATAACAGTAGTCTCTTCATCTATCTATGATGAGAGTTTCTACTTTGGCATTAGGCAGGAAGCACCAAATGCATAAGGACAAGTCAATTGCCAGTCTAGGTTTTATGCAATATCCAAACAATCTCAGAGTTTCATAGACAAATGTATGGTAGCAAATAAGAAAGTAACAGTATTAGTGCTTATTGTATCAAAGTTTCTCTGTACCTTTGGAAGTGGAACTTCTGTATCTCTCTCTCTCCGAGTACGAGGGTATAATTTGTGCATTACATAGGAGTGGGGAGAAGAGAAGATACAAAAGTCTAGACATTGTGGAATATCTCTGAAGCAGAAAGTCCAAGAAGACAATTCTATTATTAATTTCTCTGCATCTCTGGAGTCAAAATCAGTCCAAGAGACCTGCCCTTAGAGCTAGATGTGAGAGGTAGCCTGTAGTAAAAAATAAACCATGAACCTGTACAGAGGAATTTTATTGTTTATTAATTACAGGCCCTAGGAGTGAATATAGTATTCAAAGCTTTGTTCAAAGGCTGAGCCCCATACAGTGTTCATTCAAATGAAGCTGGCAGAAGGAGTCTGTATGTGTGCATGATGTGGTTGCATATGTGTGATTCAGGTAAGGGGCTTCTCCCCCCCCCCCCCTCAAATACAAAGTGTGGATCTTTCCAGCTATTTTTGTGAACATTTGGCATCTTGTGAGCATTCAAAGCACCATAAACATACTGGGCATAAGGAAAAGAATGGGAATCACAGGCAAATATTCCTAATGTAAATGTCAGAATTCTTCACTTTCATCCATGTTGGCACATGACTTGGCAATCTCAAGAATGTAACTCCTGGATCTTAAATGTATGTGGTTTTTATTCATTTTGAGAGTCACCTGGAACAGATGTTGAATCAGACAAGATATACACTAATTTAATAAACAAAAGTAATTTATTACAGAAAACAAATAGGTTCTTGGAGCCTCTGTCTACGTGAACTGGAGGAAGAAGCAACTTAGGGAATCCCCATTCCTTTCCGTTTCTGAAATTATGGTATGAATCAAATCATTTTACAATAAATTGATCAGACATGATTCCCTGAAGGTTTTTCAAGAAATGGTTGGACAGACATCTGGCAAAAGATACTTCAGAACATCTCCTCTCAAAGTTCAGGGTTAGACAAGATGATCCATTAGATCCTTTTCATCTGTATGATTCTATAATTCTTTAAAACTGTCCTCTATATTTCTGGGGAAATAATTTTCATGCTGCTCCTAGGGAAAGGTCACTCTGTTCTCTGCATATCATATAACCTAACTGTATATGGATTAATTTTAAGAAAAAGTGATTTTCATGTGCATTGCTTACCATTCCCAAACTACACTGTCTTAAGGTAGAACAGAAATAAGTCCTGTACTCAGAAATTCTTAATAACAATGATTTCTTTGGAGAAAACTGTCCCATTCTAGAACTTTGGAGTCAAGTTCTAGAGTGGGACAGTTTGATTTATGTTCAGAGGTGAGCTAACACCTGACATTGTTCAGAAAAGTTTTGGGGAGGAGGAGCATATAGGCTTATGGTAATATTTGAAGGGGACCCTCCAAAATGTTTGCATGTCCCCCCCAAGAACCTATCCCCTCCTTCCTAATTATTTCTCCTTCTTGAATCCATGTCTTTGCATAGTATAACGTTTTTCTGTATACCTTGAAATGAAGTGTTGGCTTCAAGATGATTAAACCGGAAAGATGGTTGTGTTAGTCTGTTGCAGCAAGAATAATCAGAATTCCTGTGGAACCATATAGACTGAGAAAATTTTATTCTAATGTAGGGTGACAACTGGAATAATATTGGTGGTCCATCTAGCGTAGCATCTTGATCCACACAGCAACCAAGCAACAGGGCATAAGAGCCCCAGGCTTTCTCCTGATCTGCCTCCTGTCACTAGTATTTACAGGTTTACTTCCTCTGCAACGGTGTATTCACCATGGCTAGTAGCCATCGAGGGACTTAACCTCCATGAATGTATCTAATTCCCTTTTAAAGCCATCTACTATCATGCCTATCACTATGTCCACTGGCAGTGATTTTCACAGTTTAATTACTCATTGATAAAAGAAGAGTTTCCCTCTGCCTAGTCTGAACCCATCAACTTCATTGGGGGCCTTCAAGTTGTAGCATTTGAGGTGAGAAATACAAAGTTCTCTTCGTCCAAAACCTCGATCATATGCATATTTTTACAAACCTCTGATGTGCCTATTTAGTCTTTTTTTTTTTTTTTGTAAACTGAATATTCCCAGAGTCTATCCTTTCTTCATAAGTATTCCATTGGCCTAGATTCCGTGACTGGTATAAAGGTCTTAACTACTAATAATTAGATGGACTACTACACTTTTGTGTGTATCCTGCCCTTCCAGGTGCTCAAAACGGCATATAGGAGGTTTTGCTATTTTATGTTTAACTATACGGTTATGGAGTATGTTAAGGTGACTTGATAATAGCCCAAGATAACCCAGTAAATCTGGAAAATGACATAGGATTTCAACTCAGATTTCCACAGACCAGATGTGACATTCTAGTCCAATAGTGTTACCCGAGAGGTAGCCCATAATGGAAGGGTGCCTCACACAGAGATACCTTCATGCACAGAAGCCCATGACTGGACTCTGAGCAGGTTGGCACACACAGAAACCAGCCTGGCAGAGACTGACTATGGAGTCAGTAGGGCCCCTTAAGAAACCTAGGAAGCCAGGCTAAGTCTCCATCTTGTTTGGGCTTCACTAGATTTCTTAATTTCCTCCTTGCCCAACTGACTGAGCTAAATGTGCATGTTATCTAAATCACCCCCCCCCCCCAAGCCAAAGACCATTAGACTATCTACAGGAAAGGAATATCCCTTCAAGGTACTAACTGCAACTTCTTTTGTCTCTCTTGTCCAGTGTAATTTCTGTCTAGCACCATCTCTTATCCCCAAATGTCTTCCCCCAGTCCTTCCTGATAAAACAAAGACAAGGCCATTAGCCACACATTACACCTAGCCAAGGTACTTGATGAGATTACTCCACACCTCCCACTCTAGTGACCTCACAGTTCAAACCCACCTATCAGGTACTCATAATATCAGAGACCAATCATCAATCATGGACCTCCCAGTGGGCAGTCTCTGGGGCTGGCCCGGGAATTTCAAATACTATATCAAGCCTTGCGCACACCCTGTGTGTGTGTGAGTGTTGTTGTCCACACCCGGCATCCTGTCCATCCCCTGATGTCGTCAACCCTGTGTCTGGGCTGCTTGGATCCAAGAAAGGTACAGTATCTTGAACTTGTCCCCCTGTAGAACTTAGTGAACTTGTCCCCCTGTAGAACTTAGTGTATGTATGTTTTTGCTCTGTGTGTGTTTTGAGTGTATCCCAATATTTTCCCCAAATAAATCCCATGAGTGTAAGCTTTTGTCTTCTTCATTTAAAAAGGGTTTCTTCCAGGGAAAGGACCCCGTAAAAATTGGTAGTAAAGATCCTGTGTTACCCAGCCTCTTGCTATCCCCAGCAATTTGGGTAACAGTAGTGGCAGGAACAGTTCAGACAAGTAAAATGTTCACCATGAAGGATACATACAAAAACCACACAGCACTTTTTAAAGTGGAAGTACACCATTCGAAGCTGACTCTAGTAAGTATTTTAATCACTCCTCCCCTCCCCCTTCATATTGCAGACGGGAATACTTTCCATGTTTGGAGTTGGGGAAACTCTCAAAATATACGTCCCTCTGCATAAACAAGTGAAGAAATAACATGTTGTGGATTAATTTATTTTCAGCAAAAAGAAAACAGCAAAGGTTTTTGTCTGTAGTAGATAAGCACAGAAGAAACTGTTGTATGTTCCCTGAACGGTGAGGAAAACACTGAAGAACTAACTCCCCCCATTTGTACCATTTTAGACAACAGGACTTTAAAAATGCTTAACATCAGTTTCTCAATGACCATCCCAAATCCAAAGTTAATTTCTGAACACCAGATTTTAAAATGAGTTTTAACACTAATATTAAATATGAATATCATTAAATGATAGTGGAATAACTAATAATAATAATATTTTAAGTTAATTCCCATAACCTTGTGTCAGCATTACAGGAGATATCTTTGAGCTTGGAAAAGCCAAGAGAATACAACATGGGGAGAAAAGGAAAATAAAAACAAAGGATCCTATTGTATAGTAAATTAACTTTCTTTATGTTGTGAAAAAGCCATGAGTAAGTTACAGCTTTTCTTTTGCCATAGTTCTAAATATGTTTTTCTTCACAGCCAAGTAAAATTCAGGGATGTAATTACTAATTAAAACGCAATTAAATTAATAAAAATGCAATAATAGCTCATCTTTGAGATTCAAAGATTTCACAGAACTGCTCTTGGTCTAATGTAAATTCATACATTCTTCAGATTCTGGTAAACCTATTTTACCAATCTCTCTCTGCCCCCATCTGAGCTACATAGTTACCCTGCACTCCTGTAGAAACTTTCTCCAAGATCGGAAAAACTTTTGCCTTTGTCCTCTTTGTCCTAGATCTATAGGATGCTTTCCCTTGATCTCTTTTTAAATTCAGTAGCATGCGCATTTAGCAGAAGGAATGGGCACAAACTGACATGAACTTCATGAATTTTGGCTGGTTTATGATTTGTAAAGTGATGTTCGCAAACTGAAGAGCTGCCACAAAAAGATATGGGGAGCAGAGAGCAGGGGCTTAAACTTTAAATAGCTTAAAAAACAATATAAATCAGTTTGGTTTCTGAAGTAGCATATTGGTTTGTGATTCAGTTTGTGGTTCATCCACAAACCATGAATGGAACTGCAAAAATGCAGTTTGTGACTCTTCCTACTTACCAACCTTTCCACTCCACTCATCTGCTAAGCAAATGTGTCTTCTTGAGCAGTTTCCAGTGTTTGAATTCTAAAACTCTATCACATTCATTCATTCATTCATTCATTCATTCATTCATTCATTCATTCATTCATTCATTCATTCATTCATTCATTCATTCATTCATTCATTCATTCATTCATTCATTCATTCATTTGTATTTCAACTTTTATACTGCCACTCCCCAAATGGCTTGTGACGGTGATTCCACCAAGCTCAGTATTGTCTTCTCTGACTTGCCATGATTCTCTAGGGTCTTTGTCAAAGAAAGGCCTGATTTGTGGCCCGGCCCCATTTCCTTATCCGGAGGTAACTGATGCATGCAATGCATGTACTCCACTACCAATCTATGTCTCTTTCCCAGGGTTCCAATAGCAATTGCCTTGAAGATGGGAGAGCCAATTTCTAGAAGAACAATGAATTACTAAAATGAAGAATTATTGACATTTTGCAGAAGTATCGGAGGTCAACAAAGCCTTTCCTGTTTGGAAACAAAATGGAAGCCAGAGACACTACCTCCAAATTTTTCATTCTGTTTCCAAACAGCTGATGTCTTTGTCTGCCTGACTGTAAGGGCATCAGCTAAATGGGCTCTAGAAAGAGGTAAATATTCATGGATCTCTATTACGTCTGCTCACTCGAGGGGAGCAGTGGTATCCAGCATACTAAAAGTCTTCAAATGCCGAGAAATACAATTTAGGTTTGAAGGCTGCCAGCAATTCTGCGGTTGCAAATCCCATTTGTAATCAAAGGGTGAGTCATTAGCCTTGACATTTGAGAAATGAAGATTACTATGAATTTATGAAAAAGATTCCCTAAAATGTTTCCCTAGCAACTGCCAATAAGGAGCCTCGGGCATCTCTCTCGGGTCCCTAGGCTGAGCTAGGCTGGCAGCAAATTGTGCCTTTTCCTAGAGCAGTGTGTGAGGTCTACTTCCTCTCCAGCCCACCTGAAATAGACTGAGAGGGCTGCTGATATTGTTACAGGACATGAATGATGGGAAAATCCCAAGACTGTACAAATCCTATGGATATTGGGTATCTGGAAGAAGATGTTCCTAATATTATAGCTACTGCATCCCGGTCTCTGGGGGAAATGGCTTCATTTGTGATTACATTATTGTTCCTATTGCTTAGGATTGCTTGGCCATGTTAGTTACATGAAACACCTGTTGTTTCAAAATAATTTAAGGTCCGTTACATATCGATATTAAGTGTCTGAATCACCTCTGCTCTGTGTTGTTGACATTTTCAGCCAAAATAGAACCCAGGGGTGGGGGATTTTGAATGTCTATTGAATCTGTTTTGATTCTACTATTCCTTCAAGGAGCTTAGAGAAACATACATGACCCTCCCATCTCTATTTTATCTTCACAACAACCCTATGAAGTAGGTGAGGCTAAGGCAGAATGATTAGCCCATTGAGCTTTATGGCATCGGAGGATTTGAACATGGGGTTTACAGTGCCTGATTTGACACTCTAACCCCGTGCGGGTGCAGGAAGAGGTGGGGCAACCTGCCATGACTAAAACTCCAGCCTGCAGCCCAGCATGAAATCTCCAGTGCGTAAATGGTCTGTGTGACCTTGGGCCAGTTATTCTCTCACTCAGCCTACATTACCAGCCAAGGTGGTGTGTTGTGAGGATAAAACAGAAGAGAACAGTGTGGTAAGGCACATTGGGTCCATAAATGGAAAAAAACCCAGGATGTAAATATCTAAATATTCCCCATGAAGAATGAAGAGTTGTCAGGTACTTGCTGAAGCAGACTTGAATTAGTAGGAAGGTGCCAAAAAGTAGTAGTAATTCTATTGTTTAACTTTCCCTTTGGGGTTCTTATTGTACTTTTCCTCCTGTTGAATAGAATCTAATGTAGTCTTTTTCAAACTTTTGACCGTGGAGGATCCCCTGAAATATTTTTCAGGCTTTGCGGAACCCCAGAAGTGATGACATATCCCTTCAAAGAAGTGGACAGAGAAGTAAGACCCAAGAGCCAGCCAGTCAGCCAACCAGTCAATCAATCATTTACCCTTTCCACTGTGGAGAAAGAGATTAGGCCTATAGAGCAACAGAGGAAGTGGGCTCCAGTGACACCTAGTGATCTCAGCAACCATCTGAACTTCTGTGAAAGGTCGTGTAACCCCAGGGAGCTCTTGCGTAACCCCAGACAGAGAACTGCGGGAAGTGCTATCAAAATAATGTTTGCAACCACCGACCACTATGTTGGCGAAGGTGCATCAAATCATGATGCAGAATTCAATATGAAGTTAGTGGTGGTTTTATGATATAAGAATGCAAACATCCTGACTTAATCCAGGCCTGTTCCTGGAACCACCCTCACTGCAATGTAGGCTAAGATGCCATCTGGGCCTCTGTGGTGATGCCCCAAAGAAGAACAAAAACAAGGAAACTGTATCGGTATGGCAAGCCAGGATGTCAGTAGTCATCTGCGAACTAAACCCCGGTTTCATAAACTAACCCAAGTTAAAAGATAGCTTTGCTTTGTCTGGCCTTTGCACCGTGGTTCAGATAGGACCCACGCCTCACTGGATATTGCCTTTTCAACCTACAAGGTGAACAGTCAGATATCTGACAATATGTGGATCCAGTCTAAAAGAAGTAAGGGCATCTCTCCTTCAGAAAATCCAAGCCTTTTTGTTGTTGGTTAGTCTTTATTACGTCGCTAAGAAAGGCCTAGGAGTGTTCAGGTTGGCATATGCAGCCCAGCTGATCTTGAAATGCTAGGTTAAAGCTCGCCAGAGAAGGCGTACCAGTTTACACGGGACTGAAAGCTCTAAGGCCCTTGTGGATCGCTATGCCATCTTGAATTACAGCTGGAAATAAATGGAAAGCGAGTGGATTCTCCAGAGAGTGGATGTCATGTGGTCTCTCTGAGCAGAGTGGCGAAGAAAGCGCGCAGCTTAGCCAGCTGAAGTTTATTCAGGCCCAGGTTTGGCAGCTCGGTTCTGATTAGTAGCAGCTGTGGTCTCAGTCCACCAGCACCCCACGAATGCTGAGAATCCATTCCAGATGATACAGGCACTACAGATTTTCCAAAAGGAGAACATATTGCTGGGGTATCAACGTAATTATATTCCGCTCAAGAAGCATAGCAAACTGTTTCCTCTGCTGGTGAATGGATGAATGCTACAGCAGCATTTGGCATGAAAAACACGTGTGGTTTCTAAAAAAATGAATTGGGGGCGGGGAGGGGGAGGAATTTTCATGAAATTGGTTGTTTCCTGTTGTGGTTTGCTTTTGCTCCCCTTCCCCAAAGATGCAAAGCTTGCAGAATTTTCAGCTTTCAGTGTTTGAATGAAGATTTTGCCATTAAAAATGGCTACCACGTTATGATGCAAAAAGACAACTGAACCTGTTTCACACAGTAGGGAAGCTAATCTCAAAACATGGTCTGAAGGGCAGTTTGCAAAAACGAGTCATAAGTTAAATGGTTAAAATCAGCTTAAACAGACTGATTTTAAATGATGTTTGTGTCTTTTGCTGATTTCTTTTAAAAGCCTTCCCCGCTTTTGTTGTGTCTTCCTTTTATTTTTTTTTTCTAAGGGGGAGGGGGAGAGAATGATGACAGTAAGAAGTTTCTGACAAGGATTTGGAAGGAGGTATTTATTTTGTTTTGTTTTCCCTTGAAAGAGAGGAGGAAAATAGGGGATGATCTAGTTAAAGAGGGACTTGGGCAAGGAGAAGAAAAGAAAACTAATAATCAGCCTCTGAACCAAAAGTTTCCTCTCCTACAAAAGAGCAACAGGAGGCAGATGGGGGCTGGGAGGGGGGGGGTCACAGCCCTGAGGTGATGTCACAAAAACAATGGTGATGGAATGTGAAGCATTCTCCAGTTCTGATTATTGTAAGTCCTTGAGTTTGTTAATGAAGCCACGGAATACACATTTGGCCATCTTCCTCTTGAAGTTAATGATCTGGTGCCACAGCTGGGATAGAATTTAGAATCAAATTCCGTTTATTCTGGGACATTTTTAGTGGTCAAACAATATTTGCTCTGGTAGCACTACATAAGAATAGAATGAAGGGCTCAAGAGCCCTGCCATGTCAAATCAAAGATCCCCCAGTCCAGCATCCTGTTTCTAACAATGGCCAACATGATATTCCTTGGGAAGCCAAAGCAAGGCATGAAAGCATATTTTTCACTTTTGCCCACAACACAAAGTATCCAGGGATTTTCTGCCTCTGACCCTGCTGAAGCAATTTAGGCGTTGAGGCTCATGTTCTCCCTAAATTTGCCCTTTTTAAAGCCATCTAAGGGAGTGGTTACCTCCACATCTTGTGATTGCTGTTGTGGGGGTAAAGTAAGGAATATACTGCTGATGTGGGCAGGGCCTTAAAAATGTGCATCTTTCCAGAGCATACAAACCTGCTTTGACTGGGATCTTTACACAAATGTTAATACCTTGTCAGATTTGGGGAAGATGGAAAGAAAGCAGGGAAAATCACCAAAAATGAACCTTTAAAGATAGAAGATTTGTGGATGCTCCAAAACACCTGCTTGACCAAGTGATACCCTATGCACAGTGACCTTCTAAAATATACTTTGTCTTGGAAAAATATTCTGGAGGATGAACCAGCTGAAAGGGACAGGCCACATTTTAATATTTTATTTCATTTTATTTTTGTATTTCTGAGCCAACCATCTGCATGGTAGTCTCAGGATGGATTACAACAAATATGATAAAATCCCCATACAATGGATAGTTAAAACACATAAAATAAATTGCTGTAAAAATTTTCTGATCACACACTCGATCCTATGATAATTCTTTCATAGGCCTGAATCACAGTAGTAGGTAGTCTCGTTGTTGACCCAAGTTTAATAGAGGGAAAGTGGCCTAGGCAATAGCCCGAGCCAGGGATTTAGAGGGGGGGTCTTTGAGATGGTAACAGTGTGACCTTGGACTCAACCAAATCCCTGGTGGAAGAGTGCCATTTTACAGGCCCTTTGGGAGTTCCGTAAGGGCCCTAGTCTCCATCAGTAGGTCATTCCACCAGGCTGGAGCCAGGGCTGGGAAGGCCCTGCCACGGGTTGAGACCAGGCATGTTTCTCCAGGGCCAGGGACTGCCAGCAGGTTAGAATTACTACATAAATCAAACAACAGTGGAACTGGCTGAGCAGAGTGCTCTTTGGGGGGTGCATACAGATAAGCGGTTCTTCAGGTCCGCAGGTCCCAAACTGCATAAGTCCTTAAAGGTTAAAACCAGCACCTTAAATACCCCTAGGGTGTTGAAACTGCATTTCTTGAGTTTTAAAATGAAAAACTTCACAGTGGTTGTAATAGAATGTTCATTTTATAGTGACTCTCTTTTGCTTTCTGTTTCACATTAACAAAGAATCAGTGCATGAGATGCTCCAAGATGTTTTTGTCTCATGTGTGCAAAAGCCCATCAGGTTAATTTATATAACTCATCTGGGTAGCATAGGAGAAGACGGAAGGAATCTTCTGAACACCCGACTAGGCACCTACATTCCAATTTACCGTGAGACTGAAAATCTTTCCCCCAAGAAATCATCTGTCATGTGGGAAAGTAAAATAGTGTGCATATGATGGTAATGTCCAGTAGCCATAAATTAGAGCATCTTTGTTCCCATTCTTATGTTCAATGGTGCAAGAGAATGAATGTAAATAGTACTATTTATTGTGTGTATATTACTTAAAGAAAGTTTCAAGAAAAGCTAGGACAGCTTCATCTTGATAATGTTGTCATGATGAAAAAGTTCCTTAATTTTTTTGTAATGTACAGCCTTCTCTGTCCTTTTGGTACACAGGGATGTAGATAAGTGAGCAGTAAATCATTAACACTAATTTGCCTTTTCTAAGGTGAGTCTTTTCCCAGAGCTTTTTGAGTGCCAGTAAATGTTTCTATTCTTGTATTGTTATAATTTATCTCTTGAGCAGAACGGTTTCACTAATTGTATGAAACAGAACATTTCTGCCTGAGCAGGAAGTTTCAAAATCACTTTTAGTTTTATCTTAGCTGCAATATGGTGACAAGTAGTATAGTCGTGAGAATATCAAACTAGAAGAAAAGAAACTTGGGTTCACATCCTTATGGGGAAATGAAGCTCAGTAAGTCAACCTGGCCTACTGTCTCTGCCTCTCTCGCCATTTAACATCTTACAAGTGAGGATAAAATTGAGGGTGGAAGAATTATGCACATTGAGCTGAACAACTTCGAGGATGTATAGAGTAAAAATGTCCTTCAAACAAATTATTGAGCTCCCTGCCTATCTCTGTTCCAATTGCTAAAGCTGGAAACTCTTTGTTATGTACATCCCTTTCCATTCTCTGTTTGCATAAAACATATCTTGGCCCCTTTGAATTCATCAAAACAATCAAAATTCACATCCTTTCTCAGTGCCATTCAATGAAGGGATCCTCCCCAGAGTTATGTACCATAGTACACATACACAGAAGAATCAGAACACTGCTCCATCAGTCCACCTAGCTCAGTGTATACCTCAGCTCTGAGTACTGAAAAGCTTTCCTCAGAGCGTGCTGAGATGCTTTAACCGGAATATTTCAGGTATTGAATCTGGGACTTCCCAGATCAGGTAAGGCATTGAGCTATTGCCCCTCCCCTGTGTCCTACCACACAAGGAAGAATCTTGTATGTCCATAAGTCTTCTGTCTCCATAAGACCAATAGCAGCTTAAAGACCAGCTAGATTTCTGGGTTATAAGCTTTCAAGAGTCAAAACTTCCTTAGTCAGATACAGAGCTTTGACTCTCGAACTCTCTTGATTCTAAAGTGCTCCTGGACCTGAATCTTGGTCTTCTACTGCAGACAAACACAGTTACCTACCTGAAACAGGAATTCAATTTGTGTTTAGTGAAAAAGCTGCCCTGTAAGCACCTCTGGCTTTCCATGTTTCCAGCTGTAGCATCCCAGTAGGTTATAGAATAAACATTCATTACATTGAAAGAAATGAGGAGACATCCCCCCCACAAAACAGCCACAAAAACAATACTTACAGAAATTTTAATTATATATCACTGAAACCTACTAGGCTACATATTATCATTTAATGCGAATGATATTAACTTCTTTGAACATCCCAAATTATTATAATAGAGGCCTGTGTAGATTAGTTACACTGTATTTAACTATATCTGAAGAAAGCACAGCAGCACCGTCATTTTCAACAGAGAAATATGGCATAGTAAACAAACAGAGGAAGTCTGCAAGGCACCCACCAACTCTGTGCCCCACTCCTGCCAGTAGTTCAGTGGACTATTTGCATTCGGAAATGAAGCAGAAACCATTGGAGTTGCTGCCGTCGCTCTGATTCAAGCTAGCTGCAAACAGGACACATTAATGACTTCTCCATTGATATTGTAATTTTTCTAGTATCCATAGAGAGAAATTCTCATATGGTAGGTTCCAGGGGCTCTTGATATTCCCAGTTCGGGGATCATTAGGAATGTTTTTCCATGCTAGGCCTATACTCATTGTGACGGTGTTGGTGACATAAACCATTCTCCTTAAATTGAAAGCCACTGATCACTCAAGAGCTTGGACCTTGAGCTTAAGACCTTGGTGACTGATTTGATTAGTCCATTTGAGTGAGAATAGGGCAACACAGGGGCTATGTTAATGGAACTTAAACAATAGGCCATCACTAATCAGAGACCTCAAGGTTGAAGTGAGGTTAATTGTTATGCGGGTGGCATTTGAAAAGAAGTGTTGACTAGTGTAACACATTGTGGGGCTGTGGCATTTGAACATGCAGCCTTAAGGCCAGAGGTTTTTGTTTAGTTTCCCAATGAAATTTAAAGCGACATTATGCACATCTCTAAACAGCAGCCCTTAGACCAGGGCCCTTTGATACAGAAGAAGAACAATTGTTAATTGATAATGGAAAAGAGCCTCCGGCACAACATTTGCAGCCCAACCTGGGGCTGAGTTTCAGACCCAATCTCCTTTTATTCGAAGAAACGGGAAAAATAATTTGAAAATTCTGGTTCAGAGCAATTTTATCCTGTGCATCAAAGCACAAATTTTAAATATAAATTTAGGCTAGGGTTTTTTGATTCGCATGGCAATGACCCTCTGTATTCATTTGCTTTAGTTAATCACATAGCAATAGAATGACTTGCATACAAAAGGTATTTGGTCTGGCTATATAGAAAGCCCCCCCCCCCCAAGAATTAGGCTGCTATGCTTTGCCCATTTGCTGGGGGAGTTTTCACCAAGCTCAGCCATACTTATTGTCCAGTATACAAGGACAGGGTATGAAAACACAAAATACTTTGGATTTGAAACAAATGGTACCTTGTTTGCTTATTTAACATTTGTATCAGGAACCATATGTAATATATTTTCACTAGGTATAAAAAGAATACCACCTTGAATAATCTCTGTGTATAAACCTACCTTTTCATAAAAGTTGCTTTTGCACCGAATGCTCAGTGTCAGAAACCAAAGAACTGTACAGCTAAATTCTACAGATTACTGGTTTATTGCAGTTAGAAGAGTGTAACTCTTCTTAAAATGATACTGTTACTTATGAATATATAGGGGTCTTCAACTGCAGATTAAGAGGTATGATTGTTCCTATAACTCTGTATGTCATCATCCATAGTAAGGCTATAAAGTGGAATGGTAGTCATGAACTTTTGACTTAGAATGTAAACTCACAATTCTCTCCCAAAGGTGAGACAAAAAAGTAAAGCAGTCTAGGGCCCATTCTACACAGTGGTGACCACGCCAGGCCACCTGCAGTGCATTGATGTGGAGTTGCATGCTCTGCAGTAATCTGTGTCCCCCTGGGAAACACAGCAGCGACATAATGGTTCCACTGGGCTGGGGAGCCTGTGAGTCTGTTTTTATTTTCAAGGAAGGTAGGATTGCATTCCACCTTCCTGCAAAAAAAAAAATGCTCTTGTCCACCCCAGGGCTGTAAAGCTGACTTGGGGATTTTTCGTCTCATCTGGGCCACCGTAGGACAGGCTCTTCCACGTGACAGACCCTGTTGCTCCCCCCCCTGCAGTGGCTAAGAGAATGTGAATTCTCTCCTGTTCCCTTAGCACGGGTCACTTGAGGGCTCAATACACAGCAGGCCCATGCGGGGTCCTAGTCAGCGACGGCATCACGTGGAAGCAGTCATTAGCCCCACTTCCATATGATTGTCCTCTCAGCCTTTTCTGCCCATGTGGAATCAGCCTAGCCTAAAAGGAAAGCAAAGAGGAACAATTTCTCAATATCAAAGCAAGCTCATTCAAAAACTGGGGGCCATAGCTGCAAAAATGATGTTTCTAGCAATGGATATTTTTACTGAATTGATGGAAGATAACTGAAGCAGATTCTGGCCAAATTAACAGTGATGGCAGAAATATTGACCTAGGAAGAGATGTGCTCTAAGGCAGGGGTAGTCAACCTGTGGTCCTCCAGATGTTCATGGACTACAATTCCCATGAGCCCCTGCCAGCATTTTGCTGGCAGGGGCTCATGGGAATTGTAGTCCATGAACATCTTGAGGACCACGGGTTGACTACCCCTGCTCTAAGGTGTAAACAGGGTTGCCTGCCTCCAGTTTTGGGCTGGAGAACTCCCAGAATTACATGTGATCTCCAAACTATGCAAATCACTTGCTTATTTATTTAAAAACATTTCACTTCCCCCTGGGAAAATGGCTGCTTTAAAAGGTGGACTCCATGGCATTATACTCTTCCCAAGTCCTTCCCCTTTCCCCCATCATTAAAATAAATTAAAAGTAGAGTTAAAATATTTACAAAGATATAAAACAGCTAGTAAAACAGTGGTCAGGAAGGAGAAGTCACCGAGGGAAGGCCAAATGAAATGAAAAAAGTCTTCAGCTGCTTGTGGAAGATGAGAGCAGAGGGGGACAGATTAATCTCTCTGGAGAGAGAATACCAGGGCTTTAGTGCTGTGACTGAGAAGGCCCTCTCATAGGCTGCCACCCTTCTAATCCCAGAATGCAGGGAAGAAGGGCCTTCAGAGATGACTGAAGAGGTCCAGAGAGATTCATAAGGCCATAGGCAGCCCTTCACAGAATCACAGAATCATAGAGTTGGAAGGGGCCATACAGGCCATCTAGTCCAACCCCCTGCTGAATGCAGGATCAGCCCAGAGCATCCTAAAGCATCCAAGAAAAGTGTGTATCCAACCTTTGCTTGAAGACTGCCAGTGAGGGGGAGCCTATTCCACTGCTAGGCAGCCTACTCCACTGCTGAACTACTCTGACTGTCCCAAACCATCCAAGGCTTTTAAAGTCAAGATCGGCATCTTGAATTGTACCCAGAAACAAACTGAGAGCTCATGTAGATGAATCAAGACTGCCATTATATGGTTCATATGACCATATGTTCAATAAGAAAGAAAAGCTGGCACATACTGAAAAACGCAATGCATTTTAAAGAAAAAAATGGGGAAGAGTTTTTTCATGGCCTCAAAATTTGGGAGACTAAGGGACACTCCACTGATGACCACTCCAGTATGCTGCAGAGTTTAATTCATATGCCATGGATTTGCCTTAAGCAATGCAATGGAAGGCTTCTTTTGGTGGTGGGGGGGGCAAATGGGTTGTGTGAAAGTCTTCCCTTTCCCCCCCCCCCCATTTCTTTCTGTGTGCTGCCACTGGAGTGTGACTGGTCACAAGAGTGGCTTTTAATGCCTGGTTAAAGAGGTACCATTTTAGAAAACAGGTGGCCACAGCAGGTGTGAATCGCTGCTCTTTAGCATGGGCAAAAATAATCACACCCAGCACAATGGTCCCGAGCAGATAACGTGGAGTCGAAAGTGCAGGGCGCGCGCTGAAGCGTTGACAGCAGCAGTGGAGGGGGGATCAGGGGCATGGCCCCTCTGCTTCATGAAGGTGGGGAGCAGCATGGTGGGGGGATGCCCCATGTCAGCCCAGTGGAGCCGCGGACCTGGCAGGAGTGAGAGGTGTCCTTGCAGGCCATTGTAGGTTGGGGGAGGAGCCAGGTGTGAAGGCCTGGCTCCTACAATTATGCAGAGAGCTGGCCCGAGCCAGCCCTTGCGTGCGCCCGCTGTGCTCCCTGGCCTGTGGAAGAACCCACGTACCTTTAACGCGGGTCTTCTGACGGCCTGGGTTGGGCCAGGCCTCGGATGGCGGCGACGTTGGGCATAATTGGGGATTTTCCCTGAAGCCCTGCTGCCGCCACGCCGGGCTTTCTGGCGCGTGCACTAGTGACTCCTTTTAGTAGTGAAAAGTGGGGTATAAAATCCAATTCTTCTTCTTCATCATCTTCTTGGCCACAGGAACTTACTGGGTGATCCAAACCAGTCCTTCTATCTCAGCCTCTAACCTACCTCACATAATGGTTATTGTGAAGAAAATACAGATGAAGGGAGAGCAATGCTGAACTGCTTTGGGTCCTCTCTGGGAAGAAAAGCAGAGTGTACATATATTCTGGAGTTCTACAAGGCCTGCAAAACAGAGCTCTTCCACCAGATCTATGGTTGAGGCCAGTGCGGCAAGGAAGATCTGTATGGTCCCCCTTCCAGGGTTGAGCAGAGTGAATGGCGGCTTACGGGTTCCATCTGAGCACCTCTTCCCATCTCCTCAATGAGATTTTTATTGTGGGAATGATTGTGATTCCAGTTAGCTTTTTTCCACTCTATCTCCTTTTTTATTATTGTGATTAGTTGGATCTGTGTTAATGAGGGTTTTTACTGGGATTTTATTCAGACGATTGTAACCCACCAAGAGCCATTTGGGAGTGGCAGGTAATAAACTGAAATAATAATAACAATATTCAAATTAAGTACATTAAATAAAACTTTGTTGTTCTTAAATGTGTCACTGGACTTTATCTGTATACATAAAAAGTGATTCATACTTCTGACAACATGCTGAAGGTTCCAAAGATTCCTATTGGTGGAATCTCTTTCCCCCAGGGCCAATTGCTGGTCTTGCTCAGGATTCTGCAACCCTCTCCTCCCTTCAGGCCTGCTGTGAAGGAAGCCACTAACAGCCCCTGACTGAGGGAGGTGTTTTCTTCCGAGAGCAATTCAGGGGAGTCTGTGGGAGTGTGTGGGCATTCCTTTAGAGGGAGGAAAGCTTTTCCCTTCTGCCTAACTGTTGGCTGACAGAAAGCCACAGAAAAGCCCCTTCTCACTTAAAATATTGCTGTGTCCAGCCTCGCTGCTGGAGGGAATACACAGCCAAGCCATGCATGTCTCTTTTCCGTAACTCTCTGAACATTTGAGGCCTACAGGGCAACGTTGTGCAGGTGAGACTGGATGCTGTTATGGAAGTAAGGTTGCCGGATTGGTGTAGGTTCATGTTCTGAAATTCCACACTACCTATGTGTGCATAAATCTGACTAAGGTCAACACTGCTGTGCACAGAGAGATCTCCTCTTAAGGGTAAAGGTAAAGGTATCCCCTGTGCAAGCACTGGGTCATGTCTGACCCTTGGGGTGACACCCTCCAGTGTTTTCATGGCAGACTCAATACAGGGTGGTTTGCCAGTGCCTTCCCCACCTCTTAAGGTTAAAGGTAAAGGTAAAGGTATCCCCTGTGCAAGCACCGAGTCATGTCTGACCCTTGGGGTGATGCCCTCCAGCGTTTTCATAGCAGACTCAATACGGGGTGGTTTGCCAGTGCCTTCCCCAGTCATTACCGTTTACCCCCCAGCAAGCTGGGTACTCATTTTACCGACCTTGGAAGGATGGAAGGCTGAGTCAACCTTGAGCCGGCTGCTGGGTTTGAACTCCCAGCCTCATGGGCAGAGCTTTCAGACTGCATTTCTGCTGCCTTACTACTCTGCACCACAAGAGGCTCTTAAGGTTACCAGTTTCCAAATGAGGCACTAAACCTACACCAAACCATGAGCTATCTCCCATTGCATTACAAAATGGACTTTTACTACTAGTATTTAAATAAATCTTTAAATGCTGAAAAGAGACATGGATCTCAGAGTATCATATCTATTGTGAAGTGTAGCTGTCCTTAACGCTGGATATTCTCCAGTCCTTTCCAGACATTCCCCCTCTGAATATTTGATTCTTCAGATTAAATATTCGGTACTCACAAGTCTAATGTTTGATAGTAAAACTGGGCATCTTGTACAAACCAGCTGCAGAACTATGGGAAAGCTCAGATATGCCAAGTATTTCAGATTAATACTTCCCGCTCCAAATGACTGTCCATATAAAAAACTTTAATTGCAGCTCCCAAGGGAGAGGGGGGTCGAGGGGTAGTCAGATATTGAATCTTTGCATTTCTTTCTTGTGAATAAAACACTTTAATTTGCTGTGTGAGCAAATGGGCTTTGGAAATTGAAATCAAATGTTAATTTCGTGTGCTGAATGCAACATGGAACATAATTTCTTCTTGATGAATATATGCATATCCCCCCCCCCACAAAAAAAAAGATATAAGAACTTGCCATTATATGTACTGAACAAGAATTTGCAGGCGATTTTATTCCATATTTATCTTCTTGAAAAGAATGCACCAACTTGACTCCCAGCTGCTGTGCTTTCATGTTGGAAGTTTCCCCCCTTTGGCTGTTGCTGATTATATTTGTTTTTAGCTGTGGCCTCTGAGCGAATAAAAGCACTTTAAAGGGATCCTTGGCATCAGGCTTGTGAATAGGCCTTTTAAAATCAGCACTACTATTCACCAAGTTCAAGTATTTGCTTAAGCATCGAAGTTGATGACCCTGCTTCAACAAGTAGCTTCCACACCTTTTTTAACCATAGCAGTAGACAAGACTACTGTTTGGTGAGACAACAGATTTAATTACATGGTGCCCCTTGATTTTTTTTAGAAGTGTTGCAATGTTGTGATATAGAAGGGGTTTTGCCAATCCAAAGCAGGAGACTTATTAAAATATTACAGGAGTTTTTAACGGAGTACAGTTGTGTGGGGCTGGTATGGGCAAGGAGGTTTTTTGTTTCATTTGACCTTCACTTCAGTGATGCTTCTTTCCTGACCAGCATTTTTTAAACAGTTATTTTTTTTTTGTATGTATTCTAATAACCTGTTGGGGTGACTTTAACGTGATTTTACTGTGTATATTATAATGTGTTAGCCATTTTGTTGACCCTTGCAATGGCAGGAAGGCAGGATACAAATTTTGTAAAATAAAATAAAGATGTATTCAACATTGCCTAAGGACCTGCAACTCAATCTATCCAATGAAGCAATTATTTAATAATTGAGAAAAATTAGCTCCACGCACGAATAAGGCCTCCATCAGGTTTTTTTAGCACTCTCAGCAGATCTCAAATGGAAATCTGGGAAAGATCTCTTCTTGAGTGTGGCTAGCAGCAATCTAGGCAGACTATCAATCTGATTAGGCTGAAATTGTACCAAAAAGAAGAAAAACCTGGTAGACCTACAGGAGAATGGTCCATCAGGACATAAGAAAAGCCTGGCTGGATCAGACTAATTGTCCATTTAGTACAACATCTTGTTTCACACAGTGGCCAATCAGCTCCTCTGGATGGCCAACAACAGGACACGGGGTCCAATGTCTTCCCTTGATGTTGTCTCCTGGCTCTGGGAGGTTCCCTCAATCACCATGGCTAGTAGCTATTGATAGACTTATCCTTCATGAACCTATCTAATCATTTTTTAAAAACTGCTTATTCCTGTGGCCATCACTAGAACATCTGACAGTGAATTCCACATTTTAATCCCTCTTTGTATAAAGTAGTATTTCCTTTTGTCTGTCCTGAACCTATTGCCTATCATCTTTCTAGTATTTTGGGAGGGGGAGAAAAAGTTATTTCAGTCAACTCCCGCTATCCCAATGTATAATTTTATAAACCTCTATCATGTCCCCCCCAAGTCATCTCTTTTCTATGCTGAATGATGAAATTACACTATTAAATATAGCATTTCTGCATACTGCAAACATTTAGCAACATTGGTCATTGTGCTGAATGGCCCTCAGCTTTGAAGTATGGACCCAGACCCTGACCAATCCTCAGAATTGAAAGGGGGGAAATCCTGTCATAGAGACTCCCCCACCATCCTTTTGTCGTGAATCAATTCTACTCTTTCACAGGAGAAAAGCAAAGCAAAGCAGAGACTCTGCATGCCCATACATCGCTAGCACACCCTTCCATATTATCCTGCTCCTTTATATTTGTCTGAAAAACAAGTGTAAGTAAAAGTGAGGTCAGAAAGAGCTTTTTGGTCCTCCTAACAGAAATTGTGATGGTGATGTGGGGCATACTTGGGTCATAGCATGCCTTTTCCCAGGCATACTCCAGTTTGTTGCTGAAGTAGGAGATGTGCCCATGAAGACATGCCTTTAGTTTCTGGCATGTTGTTCTAGCTTCCAACCTTTTAAAAAAGTATTAACTACACACTTTTGTCAAATAGCCTCTACAGAGTAAACTGTCCATCTCTTTAGTGTGGTGACATGAAATAACCGATGTACCTCTGATCCTGAATTGGTGGTTGCTTCTTTCATATTGAAAGATAATCTGTTTGTGTTATGTGTGTGTGTGTGTGTGACATTTTGGTGCCTACCTCTGTTCTTCCCTTCTGTGCAACTTCAGCCCTTTGCCAACTAGTATAAGTGAAGCATTTCCATCTGTCCCTGGTCAAGCATGTTGGCTAATTGGCCTACCTAGCAGGAAGTTAGGCAAGTCATAGCCTCTATGCCTGCTTTCTCCCATCTGCCCAGCCTCTCTGCCAGAGTAACGCAGGCAACTATGACAATCAAAACCAGACAATGAAACACCAAAAAACCCCATCAGGCCAGAAGGCTTCCATCCATTCCAAGCTATTAGGAAAACATTTGGATTTGAAATGTTCACAGCAGTTTCAGCGGGGACATGGCTTGGGTTGGATTGCAATTTAGGAAGTGTGAAAGCACCTCACTTTAGGAAGTTTTGTATTGAAAGGGGATGGTGCGAGGAAAGCAGGAAGCTGAACAAGAAAATATGTGCAGGAACAGGACATCTTGAACATATAAAAATGCCTTACACTTCATCAGGCCACTAGTTTGTCAAGGTCAGTATTGTCTACTCAGACTTGGAGTGGCTATCCAGTGTTTCAAGGGGAAGCTTTTCATATCACCTACTGCCTGGTCCTTTTAACTAGAGATACACCAGGGACTAACAGGAGATATCAGGGAGACTAGGGCCTTCTGCATGCCAAGCACATGTTCTAGCACGTATCCATGGCCTCTCTCCATATTACACAGTCAGAGGCAACTGCTTCTCTTATACTTTGGAATATGATTCTTTAAATCTGCAAGTCAAGGACTGCGGCACTTTGAGTCATGACAGACAGGACTCCTTCTGGATGATTTCTTCTTATGCAATCCAATTTGAGACACCTACCAATACAGCATTTGGGCTGGGTTTTACTATATGCTGCAGTTATTCCTGTGTATATTCATAGAAGAGAATAATAGAATCATAGAATTGGAAGGGACTTCCAGGGTCATCTAGTCAAACCCCGTGCAGAATGCAGGAAATTCACAACTACCTGCCCATCACAGTGACCCCAATTCCATGCCCAGATGATGCTCCTCTCCCCAAAACCAGAATCCATGGCTAGTCTGGCCTCGAGGAAGCTCACCTCCTGACCCCAAAGGGGCAATCAGCATCTTCCTGGGCATGCAAGAAAGAGCCGTAAGAGCCAAGCATGGACACAATCCCTTCTGCCCAGCCACCCACAATCAATTGCTGTAAATGATCATATGAGAGATACCACCCAGGAATCATTGCCTATTGCCTGTTGTGAATAATATATATGGATTTGTTCAAACATAACAAGAGTGAATACAACAGCATTAAAAAATCATTATTGTTAACCTCAAAAATTAACCAGCCTGGCCCACCACAAAACCGAGGCACAGGAAGAGGACCACGCTGAACATGGACAGGAGGGTGGGCACCACCACGCCCAGGAAGGTGGGCAGCTTGCGCGCTCCTCCGGCCGCCGGCCCGGCCGCCTCGCTGTCCACCAACATGCTGCTGCACAGGCGGTAGGTGAGCAGCGGGCTGCGCTCCGACGCCAGCCCGGCCCCAACGCTGCCGCCCCGGCCCGGGGCATACGTTGTGGCATACGTTTTCAGGGGCAACAGTCCACCCTCAGAAGGATACAGATGTAATTCCTTCCCATGATTGCTCCTCACCACATAATAAGCTGATTCTTCTCCTGAACTATATACTAACCTTGAAAGGTACTCATAAACATTTATTTCCCAGAAGTAATTTTTTGCAGTGTAAAAACTAGTTTAGGGTGATACATACAACTATTCAACCTACGTGGGTAACATTCTTGTTACTGTTTTTGCAGGCTGACACTGATGGACAAGCTTCCCCAAAGTATAATGTATTCTGGGCTGTGGACCCCTTGCATTACCATTCCAAATGGTAAGGGGAATTATATTACTGTAGCAAGGGCAGGTATCAGGTTAAAGGTGAGGTAAAATTATCACCTGTTTCCATTCTTCTCAGACTGGGACGTCTGAGGAACATTGATTCTTACCTTGTTCTTGACTGACAAAGAAGCTACACAATTCTGAATAAACGCTTTCCCTACCCTGAGGAAACGTATCCAGTTAACACACCTATACAGTTCCGCACATGTACAAAGTGTTAATTCAAGACGATCCAGAAATTTCAGTGTCACAGAGTCACGGCACATGTGAACAAAACTACATGTGAGGCAGAGCAAATGAAGAGTCATGCCCTGGAAGGCCTGGAAGGAGATGGATTTTGAGCAGCTCTCTTGTAGCGTCTGCTGTGGCTTTGAGGAGCAGAATTAAGGATTCCTGTCACAGATGTTTCTTTCATAAACTGTTTGTGGGAGAATGACAGTGTACAAAAACGGTTTGCTGCTCTGCTTTCATCTCTTGGGAAAACAAAGTGTGCGCTCAGCAGCCTTGCCAAATGTGTTGAAGGGACCCTCTTCATTGAACCCACAATAGAGTTAAGGATCATGGCATTTACAGAGCTGATTTCAGAGACCCTCTTGGCAAATGTACAGTGGAATTTATCCAAAGTGTGCGCCTCTGAAGGCCCTACACTCTTCCTTTCGTTCAGTGGAGTAAAACTAACCATTTGGTGTTACAGAATAACGGAAGATAAAAGCATGGTGCTTACATGCACAGAATGAATGGTCCACAGTGGATTTGAGTAATTAATCACCTCTAACAGCAACAACAAAACTGCCATAGTATTTAAAGCTTGATATCTCCTCCTGGATCTTTCCATCCAAGACTGCAAAAAACCAAACAAACAAGAAAGCCATCACATGATATGACACTTAAAAAAAATAAGTAGCAGCAAAAAGGGAGACAAGGGGGAGGGAGGAGGCTTTGTTTTGAGGGGGCCAATTTTTTTTTTTTAAGTTGGAAATGTAAATATTTCCAAGTCATCGTACCTTTAAATACAAGTTTTTGCTTAGCTGTTAAAAAGCAGTTACTATAGCAACAGAAACATAACATAGGATCTGCAAGACAGAAAACAAGCTATGCACATGTAAGGCTAGGTTTCTTTTAAATGGGAAAAAACAGGCCAAGCCAAGCAAACTGCATTTAAATTGTTCAGCATTTATTCTGTAAAATATAGGGTTAAGCAAGAATTACGCATCCATCTCCCTATGTTTCTTTTAGCACAAATTTTCACAGGCAATGTTTATATTACAAGTTCAATGTTACTGGATCTTTATCCAGTGGATCCAAGCTTTAAAACTGCTGTCTGCTTGTGATTTAGGAATTAGACATACAGTTTTCTGATCTTCCCTTGCCTGTTGCTCATGGCTATTCACCTCCAAGGTAAGCAATATTAGCTTCTGGGGAGGGACTATTGCTCCAATGACCATAATGGGTCCCATATAGCAAGGAGAAGAAGCAGGAACAACAACAGGATGGAGAAAGGGACTTTTACCACCACCATTTCCCCAATACCTTCACTAATCTTTGAGATGTCTGCTGCTGAAGATCCAGGAATGAGAAGCAACTGTCACCATCAATTGAAGAGAGGGAGGGTACTGATCTGGTGCTGTCTTCCTGTCAGAATTTTAACAGCTGCTCCACATCTACCCCTCCCCTCCCCTGAGTAACCAAGAGGCAATTTTTTTCCATAGTTGCCTCCAGAAACCTTTCTGAAGGTCCTCAAACAGCAGTTGATTATGTTGGCTGCACAAAGAGCCAGTTTGGTGTAGTGGTTAGGAGTGCAGACTTCTAATCTGGCATGCCAGGTTCGATTCTGTGCTCCCCCACATGCAGCCAGCTGGGCGACCTTGGGCTTGCCACGGCACTGATAAAACTGTTCTGGCCGAGCAGTGATATCAGCGCTCTCTCAGCCTCACCCACCCCGCAGGGTGTTTGTTGTGGGGAGAGGAAAGGGAAGGCGACTGTAAGCCACTTTGAGCCTCCTTCAGGTAGGGAAAAGCGGCATATAAGAACCAACTCTTCTTCTTCTTCTTCTTCTTCTTCTTCTTCTTCTTCACAATCTCTGATGGAAGAAACTCTATGATTCTATGATTCTATGACCTTAAAAAGGTATAACACCACAAAGGTTACCCTTTCAAACAGCCACTGCATTCTTCTAGTTCAGTCTGCTGCATGGGTGATGATGCCTGAAGTCTATTGCTGGCAGCTGCAGTTATTGTTCTTGTCTGCAAGGCCCAGTTGTATTATTATTGTTGTTGTTGTTGTTGTTGTTGTTGTATTTATACCCCGCCTCGAGGCGGTTTACATAACCCCGTCCCCTAAAACTATAAAATAACAATAAGATCCAATAAATTTGCAGTAGTGGAACAACGATGGCTTAATCTTACTCATTTGGTCTCTGCATCCTCAACTACAGGAGGGGGGGTGACACTCTATACCGCCAGTTTGTGAGGGGGGGGGGGCTGATCTTCTTACCACTTCTTACCACCCGGCCTCAGCTATAAGCCTGGCGGAAGAGCTCCGTCTTACAGGCCCTGTTACCTAATAAAGTTGGAATACCTAGTCCCCCAAAACTCCTACTGTCCACTGCCCTGTAAAACCTTTGTATTAGAATTTCCAATTAACTCTCCTTAAAATTCTAGGCCACTTATGCCTTTGGTTTTGTAGGACCTTTGTAGTAACTTTTATTTACCAGGCCTGGTTTTACCAAAGTCACTTCGGCCCTGTATCTTTCCAGCCAGTTAGTTGTTCACCATTTACAATTACAGCTTTAAATACTCCTAGATATTCCTCTCATGATTCTCGCTGATTGGTCTGTTTGTGCTTCCAGTGGCTCAGAGTCTGTCAATGGGGCTTCCATGGCTCTTTCTGCCCTTTTTACTATATTGACAGTTTTGGCTGATGTTTAGGTTTGCCCCTTGTCTAATTTTGGACAATAAGCCTTTAAATGTCCCTCTTGCTGACAGTGCTAACACACTATCCCTACATGTCTATTTACTATGGGAGAGTTCCACCTGGCAGGGTTGGTGTTTGATGGCTTGATTTTCTCTGAGGTGCCCCAAACTTTATGTTAATAGCATTTTAAGTAACTCTTTTACTTTGGGTATATATAGGAATGAGAATAAAATCAGGTTCCATATATTTTTTAAAAAGAAGAGAAATAACTTTGGAGCGGGAGAGAGATAGCTTACTATCTGACTGTTCTATACTGCATTAATTCAATCTGTTCTGGAGGCAAACTGGGAGGAGGTGTGCTCAAAAGAGCAGGATATCTTCAGAGCCAGTCAGGAGACAATATGAAAAATATCAGGAAGTTTTTAATCTAACTAAGCTAAAAACATCTCCTGCGATGCCCCCTGTAGGATATTCTTCATATGTTTTTGAATCATGCACAGTTCAAAGCTTGCATATTCCGGTAGTCAAAATACCACAATAACATTCAGCAACTTAAAATATTCCGAAAATAGCCCACTGATTAGAAACAGATCACAAAGCCAGCTTAAAAGGTATTTTAAAGAAAATTTTCACCTCAGATAAAAAGATAAAAGAATGTGTTCACTTGGAGACTAAAGCAAAGGCTGGTAGGCTTGAGGAAACTTCAAGAGAAAGATAAAAACAAAGAGTTAGCTCTTCATCTCTGTCCCATTTCCAGCAACATAAATGGTCATTCCTGCCTACATTAATTCATTGTGGGGGAGAGAATATGAGGGTCTATTTGTTTTTCCTTAACCTAGGGTTTTCCCTGCAGCCCAGGGACATTTTTTTTTTTATTGGGAGAATGGGAAGGTGGTGTTGAACCCTTCTCCTTCCCCAGCATCCCATGGTACTGCTGAACAGTCAAACATCTGAGATGCAAATGAGTAGATACGGTTGTTATAGGCATGATTGTGATGGTTACGGTGTTGTTGCAGGTAGTTCTTTCCCTGCATTCTCCTTTCCTTAGAAGACCCTTTGATACTCCCAAAGCACAGTACCTACAATTACTGGACTGGCATGGGAAGAAGAGAGGAAATCAGTACAATTGCCTCCCCCTCCAGCTCTCAGTAAATACATATTTACCTTATGCTCAGTCAACCACTGATCTGTCAAGAACAGTATTGGTTACTCTGTCTGGCATAAGCTCTCTAGGGTCTTTTGCATTACCCTTTAACTGGAGATGCCAGTGCTTAACTCTGAGATCTTTTGCATGCCAAGCAGATGCATGCCAAGCATTTGATTTATTTGATTTTTATTTTGACTTTTATATCTCCCTCCCAGGATTCTAGCTCAGGTGGACTCACCCTGGCCTAGAAAAGAAGGCAGAGGGGTAATTTCATGTGATTTTCCCCTCTTCACTGTAGACTACCAGCCCATGATGGTTCCACAAATTCAGGCATCATCTCAGGGTGGGGGTGGAGGGAGGGAAAAAAGAATATGGGGAAAACTTTCATCTGCAAAAAACTATTTTTGGAAGGTGTTTGGGTACAAGCTATAATCATGTCCATCATTTAGTTTATTGATAATCAAATTCCTATACTGCCTCTGTTGGTGTTACCGGTTTAGGATGGTTCACATACAATATAGTAATAAATAGTAATAAATAATCTACAACAGTTACAAAGCAGTTAAAAATATTTCAAACTCATCAACCAAAAATCTTAGTTTCTGCATATCCCTTTCCTATTCAGGGGTGAGTTATTCTTAGGGAGAGCTCATTCAAATGGTATTTAGTAATTTACTGGCCCCAACTAAAAGCCTGGAAGAAAAGCTCTGTCTTGCAGGCCCTTCAGAAATGAGGAACTTCCTGGAGGGTCTGCAGGTCTTCTGAGAGTTTATTTCACCAAAAAGGCCCTGGCCCTGGTTGAGGCCAGACATACTTCTCTAAGATCGAGGATCCCCAGGTGGTTTGTATTAGCTGAGTAAAGTGCACTTTGGGGGTTATAGTCAGTTAGGCAGTCCCTTGGGTACCTTGGGCCCAGACCATGGATGGCCTTGAAGGTCAATAGCAAAAGCTTGAACATGATCTAGAACAGTGGTCCCCAACCTGCGGTCCGCGGCCCGGAGCCGGGCCGCAAAGGCCATGGCGCCGGGCCGCGGCTCCCTCTCCCCACCCCCCCCCACCCCCCGCAGTAAAAAACTTCCCAGGCCGCAATCTTGCGGCCTGGGAAACTTCTTACTGCGGGGAGGGCGGGGAGAGGGAATCAGGGCTGGGCCGCGCCCGCGCGGCCCACGGGTGCGGCCCGATCCACGGGTGCGGCCCGCGGGCGTGGCCGGGCGCGGCTCGCGGGCGCGGCCCGATTCGCGGGTGCGGCCCGATCCGCGGGCGCGGCCGGGCGCGGCTCGTGGGCGTGGCCCGCGCGGTCCCTGCGGGCGCGGCCCGATGCCCTACCGGTCCCCAGCCTAATAAAGGTTGGGGACCACTGATCTAGAATTCAACTGGGAGCCAGTGCAGTTGCCTAAGAATAGGCCGAATATGGGCCCTCCAAGGAGTTCTTGTGAGGATCTGTGCTGCTACATTCTGGACCAATTGCAATTTCCAGGACAAGGACAAGGACAAGGTAGGCCTGCATAGAGCAAGTTACAGAAGAGTAACCTGGAGGTGACCATCACATGGATCACTGTGACTAGATGATCTAGAGCTATCATCCTTGTAGCATCTAAAATGGCTATATACTAAAGGCTGGTCCTGTGTAACATCCAATTTAGCTTTTTTAGACACCTAATCTTCTCAGCTTCAGGTCTAACACTGGACAAATTGGTCTTTCTGAACTGGTTTCAGCAGTCTGCCTGCAAAAAAGTGGCAACTCGAAGAGTTTTGCCCAGGGTCCGATGCCATCCAAACATTCATATGCCTTGGACTTGACACAGATTGCTGGGAAAGCATTGCAATGGATACGTTTACAGCAGAGGCATGATACCCAAAGGTTTACTGTGAAATATATGAGTGTACCAGCGAAGCAGTGCCAACGCCATCTGACAGAAGCTGGAGTAGGAGGAATATTTGCCCTGTGGGGGTTGACAGCAGAGTGCTGCACTCAATCTCTAGCCAGCCATATGCACCTGGCAGTGAATGTGGGGTCATGCTGATTCCTACACTGTGCTGCCTTTGTGCCTGGACTTTGGCTTTGACCATGTTATGCTGCTATGTGACATAGAATGTATGTACTTTTCCCGCAGGTACCAGAATAATTAAAGGAAAAAAATATTCCGCACCAAAAATGCTACTGGCAATGGGCAACTATTTAACTAGCCGGAGCTGGCAAAACCTCATCTCTGCATGAACATCAGGAGTGACATCCGGCATTAACTGGTACAGAACAAACAAACAAAGAAGCCGACATATTGTTACTGGTAAACCAAAGCGGAGGTGGATCATTTTCTAAAGGAGGGGGACCGACAAGAGGGCCACCACTGCCACCATATCTGGACTTCTAAACACCCTTCTTCTTCCTATATGGTTCTGTTTCCTCTGACAGCTCAGAGGGAGATTTCTGTGCTTCAAGAAAAACACACACATTAAAAAAAGCAGTTGAAATAGTTTTGTTATATTTGGTAACACTTAGCGCTATATAACACACGAATTGTTCCTTTTAAGTTCATTTCAAAGTGCTAGGAGAACTATTTTGACAAGTTACTAAGAAGAAAGAACACTGGTTATTGAAAAGGAATTCAAAGGCCCTTTTCAAGCAAAGAAGTCAACATCAGCTATGCATTCCCAGTCACAATTTGAGTCTGGTTCCAGTCATTGATTCCAGGTCATTAATGCTTTACTTGTTACTATTGTGGTTTTATGCATACTTTACTCAGTGCTGTTGGGATACTTGGTGTGAACAGGAAACAGAACGGGTGTGTTTCATGCCCAAGGGGCATGCAATGTATGCAGGGCAGAGCATCCTCCGCAGCATACTCTGGATGAAGGCTGGCTCCTGATTACAAGACACTTACTGGACAATGAAAGTGCTTGCAATGGCCTGTTTTTGAAATATTAGAGGCCTCAGATAGTTTTATCTGGCCTTCTGGTCCATAGAATCGACCATAAGACTGCAGTGTCCTGAAGATATCTTTTTATGTAAAGAATCCATCTGGCTACAACAATTACTGTATATTTTATGTATGCTGGTTTTATTTGATGCCTGACCATTGATAAAGGCATCAAAGCTGAAACATGCCTAATCAGTGGAGGCAGCAGTATGCATGTATGTATTGATTTTATTGAGGCTAAGCTAAAATCCTTGGGGTTTTAACTTGATTAATAAATACTGGTACTATATCTGTTCCACATAGTATATTTCTGGTAAGGCCTTGGAGGAGGAGTGTGTCTCGTGGCTTAAGTGCCACTCAGTGCTTAACACCACTCAGGGTGGTTGTCCTGCCCCTGAATGCCTCCTCCTCCAGCCGGCTTGCCTGTCTGTCCAGCGGCCAGCCTGTCCGTCCCCCACCCCTGATCACCCCTTCCTCCTTCCAATTCCCTCAAACACTACATATCCCTGCCACGTGAGAGCTGCCCCTGCTGGTGAATTCCCTTCCTGGGGCCTCCAGCCTGCAGTCTTCCAGATCCTGGGGGGATGGGAGAAGATGTCTGCAGAGTTCTCCCCCCCCCCCAATCTAGTACCTGTTGTACCTGAATACAATGGGCTTGGCCCGTAGTATTTTTATAATTGCTTTCCACCCTGTATAGGCTTAAGTTTATTTCCCTGGTGTTGACCTTTTTAGGTTTCATCCCCAAATCTCCAGGAGTTTCCCAACCTGGATCTGGCAACCCTACCCCCCCCCCCACCATCCCCTGCCAGCAGCCAGAGGGGACCAGGCTTTTTTATCCAGTTCAAATGAATTCCTCCCATCTACACTGAATTTAACTTGCATTTTGATTTTGGGCACTTTAAATTTTCCCTCTGCAACAAGCATGATTGATTCATGGTGACCCTACCTTTCCCCCGTAATATCCTGGAGGGGATATAAGCCTTGATATTTAAAAAACTCCCATGAGTAAATGTGCAGCTCTCTGCTCTTTGTGAATTAACTTGCTGCCTCAATCCTGTAGCAAAGAAGTCTTCCCTGATTGGCCGGGGCGTCAGTTCAAAGTCCTTCTGGTTCCTGGTTGCAAGGCTTATCTTAAAATGACTGTGCTCCAGAAGCACTTCAGAAGCCGTAACTTCTCTCAGCAGAGATTTGCCTCTTGCTTTCCGCCCCTTCCTCTGCTGTCTCCAATCCTCTCCCCCCATTCAAGAAAAGAAAGAAAGAGGCTCTTGCTGTGCTTGCCCCCCCCCCCATTATGAGCTTCACCAATTAAGTGCAGAATATTTTCTGTTTCAGTTGGGGGGAAGGGGATAGAGGAAGACCCAAGTTCAAATCAACCTGAATCCAGCAGGATCCACAATGGGATAAACAAAGTAAGTGCAGAATCAGCCCTGGTAAGCCTAGTTCACATAGAAAAAGATGTTCCTTCATGTAAGTCAGCCCCCGATCATGAAAGGTTTTAAAGGTTAATAGTAGAACTCTGAATGGGACCCAGTGGTAGGTGCTGGGGAACTAGTTGTATGTTCATATTTACCCACTTGAGGCAAGAGGCTTAGTTTCAAAGACAGCCTCTTATAAAAGTGTATTACATGAGTCAAGCCTGGAATCATGAAGTGAAGTCATTTGTGCCGCAAATGTTTTGAATAAGGCTTGTGTCTGTCCCTGATGCTGCCACATTATCATGTTAATTTCCAGATACCCACAGAGTAGGGTTCCCATGCAGCAATTGGTTGCCATAACCCTCCAACATCAACATATACTCCAGATGAATAGAAAAGGTCCAGAATATAATGTCAACAGCCACACTCATCAGCTCTTTATCAGTTTATCTGTGCTCTATTGTGTGGAGAAAATCAATGGCAAGCCACTTCTGCTTGTCTCTTGCCTGGAACACCCCAATAATGGGGTCACCATGATCCTGCTGCTGATGTTAGGATTGCCAGGTACCCCTGCTCCTGGAAATCTGGGGATGGAGCTAGAAGAGGACAGGGACCCCAGTGGGGTACAACACCATAGAGCCCAACCTCCAAGCATCCATTTTCTCCAGGGGATCTGTTCACTTTAGTCTGGAGATAAAGCCCACTAGGGTTGCCAGCTCTGGGTTGGGAAATATCTGGAGAATTTTGGGGGGGTGGAATGGAGCGGGTGGGATTGGGAATGGGGAAGGACTTCAGTAGAATATAATGCTATCGAATCCATCCTTCAAAGTAGCCATGTTCTCCAGGGTAACTGATCTCTTTAGCTTGGAGATGAGCTGTAATTCCAGGGGATCCCCACTTCCCACCTGAGGACTGAAGTCCCTATGGCCCACAAAAGGCCACTTAATGCCAAATTTAATATACCCCTTTTTTCCTGACAAGAGGCACCTGTCATAAATTACTCACTTCTCCCGGTCAAATTTTCATCAAAATTTAGGCACAACAGCCTGAGCCCTGCAACAATCTTTAACACTCAAAATGTTTGGCTTTTACTAATGGCTGTATAACAAGCACAGGGCATTAGAAGAACTGAGAATGTGTTTTCAGCATCTCCTTGCTATTATTTCATTTGAGCTCCATAAGAATAGGGAAGCAGATGAGTTATTCATTGGAAGGATGGAAGAAATATCACTCAGAGTTTCAGGACCCCTGCGGGCTTCTGCGGATTTTACCAAAATATTTGTTGTAGATGCCTATTGTTTTTTTTTTTTTTAACTTAAAAATATGGCAGATGTGAATGAAATGGATAGGTCTCTTTCAAGAGCAGGGGAAAAAAATTCAATTTCATTGCTCAGCATGCAGCATTTTTTCCCCTATGTGTTTCAAATATGCTGTAAAACAAGATCTCCGTGTCTTTTTAATCAAGAAACTTAGCACTTTGAAAAATCACAGGCAAATACAAGAGGACTATCGATGATTCCGCTTTTCATCGTTATGATGCTATTATAATTTTGGGGGGTAGACTTTGTTTATACTGATTTTTTTCCTTCTCTCTTTAACAAGGTTTGCTTGAACAGGGGAAAGAAAAATAAGTTCCTACAATGAACATGTATTTTCCATCACAAATGTAGCAACAGCTGCACCTTGTACAGTGTGAACTACAGAAACCCCCGTCACCCTCTGCATGCCTGTACTTCAAGGTCAGCGATGCGTTGTGCCTTCCAAAAAGCAGTCAAGGTCCCACACAGACCGCTCAGGCCAAAGTCCTTGGGTTTAAATTCAGTGTTTTGACTTGCATTCATTTGTTTTTTAATTCAAAATTCAATTTTTTTTGTGCCCAAAGCCTAGAAAGGGTAACCATTTTCCCTTATTAAGCATCTGCAGTTCAAAATCAATAATATATCTACATTCACATAATTTGTAAGGATATGTACTATAATCGAACATCTATAAATAAACCATAAGGTAAGCACAATTCTAAAACAAGAAATCCCGGCACATCCATTTGAATAAAGAAATTCAGCGTAGTAACATCTGTGGTCAAGAATGTCTTACATCAGCACGCAGATGCTGCACATATTGTAGACATCTCTAAAGAGACACATGTAGAAGGACGGGCAAGTGTGAAAGGCGATCTCTCTCTTTCATACACACAAAAATGGCTATTCTCTAAATTTATGCATGTACATCTTTTGATACTTAATTTCTGCAATACCCCCCTTCCCCCCGCCCCGAGAGATGCACAAGCATATGTCCTGGATTATACATCAGAAGAAGGCACATGATGGTTCTAAGACTTACTATGCACAGAGAAGCACATGCTTGGTCAACATGAGGGAAGTTTGGGAGAGGAAATATTTGGGCCCGTCTCACATTACGCTCACTCTGTGGAGCATAGTGGAAATAAGTGTCATGCGGAAAGTACTGTAGATCATGGGTGAAATGTGTTGCGTGGTTCATGAGGCAAATCAATGCCACTGTGTGGAAGATTTCATGTAAATCATTGCTACTGTGTGGAAAGAAACTGTTTGTAAGCCACATGGAACTCCATAACGAAGAAAGGCAGCTACTAAATGTTTTTTAAATCATTTTTTAAAAGTTTGCATGCTATCACCAGATGCTGGCAGTGGGAGGGCGACTCCCCACATCTTGGTAGTGGATATGGTCAGCCTACTAAGCAAGTTACACGCATAGAGTGTGGGTCATTGGTCTCATGGAGGTTATTTACATGCTACCTTCATGTAGTAGGCTAATGTGCTTACACCGTTTCTCAACATTTCAAAACAAAGGCCCCTTTTATTGAGCTCATTCAGTTTCTTGTTCTTTTACAAATATGGTCAGTGTCACTTCCCAAATCAAACAAGACCAGGCTAACAAGACTAGTAGTGAGTCAATACAGTGATGTGATCCATACTCAGTTTAGTGACTCATGGACCGATTATGCTCAGGGCAGGAAGTCTGAGCGGTGGCAAGGCAGCGGGGCAAATCCCCGATTGTCTACAATGCCGACACCATCCTGCCCCCCCTACCAACCCTGGCCTGACTCAAGTCCTTGGATGGCCCCAGTAAGGGAATGCAGATTTATTCGTATTCCCTGTGGTGCTGTGGCTAGGCCGGGCCAGCCCCATATATACACACAAAAATGACTATTCTCTAAATTTATTTACGTCTTTAATTTCTGCAATACTTCCCTGAGAGATGCACAAGCAACCTCCGCAGAGATGCAGAGCTGAATGGGGTGTCCGCCACCCCTACAATGGTGAGATAGTGGCATGCTGCTCTCCTGCCATTGTGCAGTGGGTCCCCATGCCCCAACTCCCCTCTGCTGCTGCCGCTGCACAACATGGCAGGCTCTGATCAGAAGTGGAAGATCATATTACCCCACCGGTAGACACCAGCAGTGGCCCGGCATAGCCGCTGTCATGCATAATCAGTCATAAAGAGCCAGAGGATGTAGGCTCTTTGGGGCAGGTTATTCTTACATATTCTTACACTCTATAAAAGGAAACTTATTTTTTGTAGGTGTGATGTAAGTTCAATTTTAGATCCAGGAAATAAATATGGCTTAGTTGTTATAAGATTAACAAATCTCAGATTCATTGGGCAGATCTGCAAGCAGGGCAAAAAGAACTATCAATTAAAAAAAACATTCACAATATTTATTTACTTATTTATTTAGATTTATTTATTATAAAAGTACATTATAATAAAATGATTTTGTAATCCCTTTGCCCTGAGCTGGTTCTTGGAGGGCAGTCTAGAAAATATAAATAATGGTAGGAATTCATTTTATCTGTGGGAGGCAGGGAGAAAATGTTCCAGCCACCCCTCTGTTCTTACCCCCTTCCCTCCCTCCTCTCTCTCTTACTTCAGGTTCTGCCACAGCCACATCTCCCCAGCTCAATTCTCACATCCACCTAATCCTACAGTGCTTCCCACAACCACTTTCTTCTGGGCCATATAGCCAAACAGCTCATTTGGTTCACACAGACATGGCTAGAAATAAAAGATTAATTTATTTTTCTTTATTTGTTTTTCTTTATGTCTTCTTGAGGCTGCTTAAAGAGCTAGTCCTGTCAGCCAAGCTAAACTCAGTCATTGGGGAACTGAACTATTTCCCCCCTCCCCCTTCAGGTTCTCTTTGAATGTGTTAACCCATAGTTGTTTAACCTTTCCCCCTTTACTATGGAGGCCAGAAGAGACGGTTGCATAGAAATGGTTGCTTTCCTGAGGTGAATGGAATGATTGGTTTCCTAGTAACACAATAACATAGGTTGAGCTGGCTTCCTGTTCCTGTTCCTCCTTTAAAACCCAATATTTATTGAGTGATTGGTTTGAAATGATTTGTTTCTTAGCGAAACCTTAGTTTCTTAGCGAAACCTGGACTACCTGACGCTGCTAGTTAGTGGGTACGACACTGGTGATGAGGCATTGCAACTATCCAGATCCCCCTTTTTCAATAATGAGTTTATTTATCTCCCTCTCTAGACATCCTGATTGTTTCTCGTATCTCTTGTTCCTTAGTTTAGCTGCTAATCAGTATCCTACAGAGAAGTGGAAAATTCAGAGTAGTCATGCGTTGCTTTCTTTGTACTATAGTCAATAGAAAATTCACACCAGTGTGACTAAGACCTTTCTCATACATAAAAATCCACAGTGCAACAGCATCTGACAATGAACCAATCAGTGACTATGGTTCACTCCTTATGTCATTTTCTGTCAGTGTGTGAACAAACAGAAGGCTCAAGTCATACTGGGCGTTGTCATTTGCTTCGTCTTTTGGTAATACTAGAATTTTTTTTTTTACCATGCATATTGTGCCAGTGAAAGTTCAATCCTGGTAAAAGGGAAAAATTGCATAGGGTGGTTTTGGTATCTTCACCCTTCTAAATGCTCATGTAGTCATAGTAACTGAAGAACGCCATGAAATAATATAGCCTCAATTGCAGAGAAGATCTAATGCTGCAATTTAATGCACATCTCTCAGAAGTAAGTTCTATTTTAGAGCTTTTCTCAGACTACTTTTCACCCTATGCAGTAAACTTTTATCTGTATCTGTCTTCCCTTCCACCTCATTTCAGTAATCCACTGCCCCTTTTCAACTGCTGCTCTGGAGTAAACTAGTCAGTTAAAATCAAGCTGTCAAAATTGGTAAGATTTTTCCCCATGTAATCTAATTAAAAAAAAAAAACCTTTTAATGACATCATCCATTCAAGAAGCTTTCTCTACTATATGTGGTTGATTAGAAGACGGGCCCAGAGTCACCCATGGAGCTTTATGACTCTGTAGGGCCTTCAGGTCTAGTCATCATAACCTGAAATTCTAGCCACTATACCACATGGCTAGGCTAGGCTACCAACTTCAAAAAATTCAAGAAGCAAAGCAACTTCTGTACACTTTATAAATTCCCGCAAGCAAGGAGCTGGGAAATTGTCAACTGGGCAAGACTTGGACATTTTGGTGGCTAAGGGGCAAGGGCAAAAGAGGCAAAGAAGCAGCAAAGAAGGGCCAGAGTCACTATGATGTCATCAGCCCTATAAAGCAGCCAAAGATAGAACAAGCAGCATTCTACTTACCATCATCATTGGAGCTCTTCTGTGCAGGAAGTCTAGGTACCCCACCCTCATCAGGCCTGGCCAACCTAACTTTAGGCGAGTGTTGAGTGTGAATGAGATTAGTTTTCGATAAAGCTTTATTGCATTGAAAGTATACTTACCTGAGAATCTCCATGTGTGCACTGCTGAATATGAAGTCCACATGCCCAGAGTCCTGTTCTAGGATCTTATTAGCCATGGAGCATGAAAACAGATGGTCTGCAGATGCTATTTTGAGCAAATCAAAGGAAAATCATAGAATCATAGAGTTGGAAGGGACCTCATGGGTCAAAATGGCATATGACAATGTCCAGTGACTGTTACATCCATTGGCAACCTGAGAGCCATCGTACAGTCTGAGAGTCTTGTCAGTCTCTAATACAAGCATGGGTAGTGGGAATCCATATGTGAGCTACACTACATGACTGTGGCTTCTTGAGTCACCACCAAAGAACGTGGTGTTTCCATAGATCATATATATCTAATTAAGACTGACAGGATTAAACAGTCAAGTTTCTGTGAGAATTCTCACAGTTATTCCAGAAGCGGTGTGGGGTATTGCTTACTAGAAGAAGAAGGAGTCCCAAAGTGGTTTCTATTGCCTTCTCTTCCTCTTTCCACACCAGATACTTGTTGAGGTAGATGAGGCTGAGAGAGCTCTGAAACTGCTCTGTGAGAATTGCTCTAACAGGACTGTGAGTAGCCCAAGGTCACCCAACTGGCTGCACATGAAAAAGCAGCGAATCAAACCCAGATCTCTAGATTAGAAACCGCCGCTTCTAACCACTACACCAAGCTTAACCACTACTACATTCTTAAGAGTGTTGAACTAATATTTGGAAGGCCTAAATCTGAATCCCAGCTTGTGCCATGGAAACTCACTGGGTGACCTTGGGCCAATCACACACTCTCAGCCTAACCTACCTAAGAAGCAGCAGCAGCAGCAGCAGAAGAGTTCTCATATGCTGCTTTTCTCTTCCCGAAGGAGTCTGAAAGTGGCTTACAATCACCTTCCCTTTCCTCTCCCCACAACAGACACCCTGTGAGGGAGGTGAGGCTGAGAGAGCCCTTATATTACTGCTTGGTCAGAACAGCTTTATCAGTGCCGTGGCGAGCCCAAGTTCACCCAGCTGGCTGCAAGTGGAGGAACACGGAATCAAACCCTGCTTGCCAGATTAGAATTTGGTGTTCCTAACCGCTACACCAAGCTGGATTTCTACACCAAGCTGGCTCTAAGAGGGATGCTGTGATAAAATGGAAGGAAGGAGATGATGGTTCCCCTTTGAGGAGAAAGGTGGGGTATAAATGAATTAAATAATAATAAACAATAATACTGCAAGCTGGAGGTCATTGTACTTACTTTTGGTGGCTGCTGTAACCCATGGAGGTAATTGTGTATGTGTAGGCAGATGACCTTGAGAAGTATACAGCACATTACCTTTTTCACAGAGTATGGGGAAAAGGTAATGTGCTGTATACTTCTCAAGGTCATCTGCCTACACATACACAATTACCTCCTTCCTTTTTCCCATGCCTTTCTAAGTGGAGCTTTTGGAGACTTTACAAAGATATGCAAAAAGTCAGTGCTGACCTGCTTCTGTCTGTATCAGTTTTCTTAGAATCAGTTATGAAGGGCTATGGTTCAGTGACAGAACATCGACTTGGCATGAGGCTGAGGTAAGGGGAAAGACTTCTATCACAGACATTGGAGAACCAGTCTGAGCAGAACAGAATTAGAAAAAGAACAAACCTTTATTTATTTATTCATGTCATTTATATACTACCCCTCTTTATGACATTGCAGGGTGGTGTACATAAAACCAGTGGGGAATGGGAAAGGTACGTAGAACATTTGGAACAATATGAATGAGAAAATATGCAAACAGTCATAACAGCAGAACACATAGGTAACCATAAACAGTTGAGAGGGGATAACAGCAACAGTTAGGGACAGACTGGATGCCAAGTTAGCCTGGCAAGGGGACAAGGTTGTGGGGAGATCCCTGTCACTGGAGCTCCATTTTCACTCTGGAACTTTAGAAGCATACTCCTTAGTATTTCAAACAATGAAGTTTTCATTCTTGGTATTTTTGAATTCCCCCATGATACAGTGCAGAAAAAACCAAGATTCTAAGAAATAATCATAAAATCATAGAATCATAGAATCATAGTGTTGGAAGGGGCCATACAGGCCATCTAGTCCAACCCCCTGCTCTACGCAGGATCAGCCCTAAGCATCCTAAAGCATCCAAGAAAAGTGTGTATCCAACCTTTGCTTGAAGACTGCCAGTGAGGGGGAGCTCACCACCTCCTTAGGCAGCCTATTCCACTGCTGAACTACTCTGACTGTGAAATTTTTTCCCCTTATATCTAGCCTATATCGTTGTACTTGTAGTTTAAACCCATTACTGTGTGTCCTTTCCTCTGCAGGAAATAATATAATATAATATATAAAGGCAACAGCTGCAGAAATGTGGCTGCAATATTTACATGAGATTAGATCCCACTTTTCTTAAAAGTTAAAACTTTGCTACGAATTTGTTTCAGAATGCCAAGGTATCGTTTTGTTTTCTCTACCCACCCACACCTTCTTGTAGGTTTCTGTTCCATTCATCATAAAACTATTTCAAAATAAATCACACAGGTGACACGTTTGGGAGAATAATGGGATGTGATACTCTCACAGTGTATAAATACTTATTTTCTTCACACACAGAACAAATGACACTTCATTGCTTTCAGACCAATTTTTAAGGGACTGATATTGAAAGGGTCTGCCTGTGGGCTGCGTTCTATGAGAGCAGAGAGAGATCCATTCCATGTGATTGTACTTGATGAAGTCTTGCTTGTATTCCTTTTGCCTTATTTGTAACATCTATCCTGCTAGTATTATTTCTAGTATCGAAGTCACCGCTGAGTATTATGTCTGAGGTCACTTATGAACCAACTATATATTGACCCAGCCCATTGATCCATGTAGTCCACTGTCCCCTACTGAGCTATGGCTCTTTCCTAGCTTCCAATTTTTCCTTTAGCTTTCAAGTAGAAGCAGGAAAAATGGAACACCAGGATATGCCAGAGAAGAAGCAATTCTGTCACTTTGAGGTTTGTGCTGCTATGATGGTCCTACCATGTTCTGTATCCAGGAGTAATGAGCAATTTGAAATAAAGCTGAGTAAAAAGATATATGTCATACAGGAATGGCTGGAAAACCTTTGAGAGGGCCATTCATATCTAATGTTCTGGTAAGGTAAGAGTGTGACTTACTACAGATATGTCTGACATGAATGTCCTTCAACCAGAACAGTTGATCCATCTTTCTTCTGAACAGGAATATCCCAACTGGTATTTCAGTGGCATAATTGGCTTTTGGAACCTTTGGAAAAGATTTCTGATTATATATCAGCACAGATCTTGTTTTTGCGAGCTCTCATAATTTGGGTCTAGTGGGAGTTTTACCGGCTTCCACCATAAAGCACAACAGGGGAGGCATAGAAGCCAGAAACACATGTCTCTTCAGTGAAGGAAAGCATGTCTGCTGTAGAGACAAAGGCATAGTAACAGACGGCAGAGTTTCAAAGACTGGGACAGTGGTTCAGGCTGTCCCTCCGAATGATGTGTGAAGATGGTATGTCCAGTAGCCTGGATGGGATAGGGGCAGAGCTTTAAGTCTTTTAATTCCATGATAGAGAACAGGAAACGTCTGTGGAACCACAAGATATATCAGTAAAGATGAAGGCTCAAGTAACCTTTCTATGAGTGCTGGAAACACAAATAGGATTTTATATCTTTTGGATATAGTTATATCAAAATCATACAATGGTGTGTGAAGGCAAATGATAGGCTTGAACAATTGCTCACATGTTAAAGAAGCTGAACCTACTGCTACAAGAAAAGTGACCTAGGAAAGTCTAATTTACGTACCATTTAATATTTCTTTAAACCCACTCTGGAAGCAAGAAGCATCCCCCAAAAAACAAGGACGCTTTCTTCTGTCAGTCTGAATGTTGGGGGGGGGGGGGGAAGCTAGCTTCGATAAGAGGGGAACTCAGACAAAATTTCACCCTAACTGGGTGGGAGAGAAAGCTGGCCTTGGAAATAACCTGCATTTCATAACTATGTTGAATCTTCAAGTGGGTAGCCGTGTTGGTCTGAAGTAGCACAACAAAAATAGAGTCTAATCGCATCTTTAAGACCCACAAAGATTTAGTCAAGGCATGCACTTGAAAGCTCACACCTTGAATAAATCTTTATGGGTCTTAAAGCTGTGATTGGACTCTATTTTTGTGGTATCTTGAATCTTGAGATTGCAGGAGCAGCTGAAAGTTTTAAGATGACAATCAAATTGAACATGACTCCAAGTTTTATTTTCTTCACCTCATTTTGAAGCCAAATGGACTGTGGACCAATGGCAGATAAGACCAGGAATATTGTGGATCCACTGAGGCCATTGCATCTCAACTATAACTTTGAATTCTGCATATATACATACCTCCTAGGGTAGAGAGTGCTCAGCCTCTTTGCCTGATAGCCCTCAAGGGAGGTGTTCAATTGCTACTTGACCTTTACAGGTAAACTACCCAGTCCTCAGCCGTGACATAAAGTTGTTACTGACAATGAAGTGAAAAGGAAATCCTCCATTCAGTATCATTGAATGTTAACCATAGAGACAAAGCAATGACTTTGCCATTGTTCAGCCATCAGCACGGGTTTTCTACAAAAAGCTACTTAATGAAAGGAAGCTCCTAGATTCCATTTTCCAAAAACAAAACCAACCACAACACACCAGTGTTTTTTGTTTTTTGTTTTTGTGGCACACGTATCCAGTATACAAGGGAGGTATAATCTCCAAATATTGGGAACAGGTGATGAGCACCTGATAGAAATTCCATTTTGGCCACATCTTTTTGGCACTGCATGTTTACAGAGTAGTCTCCTATTCATACTTTATGTTTCTGTACAGCAAACTTTGGTATAAAACTAATGTATCAATGGTAAATACAATTTTTCTGTGAAAGACCCTATAATTTCAGTGAAACAACTTCCAATTAAGAAGGAGAAAGGCTTTTTCACCACCCATGAAGTCTCAAAGTGGCTTACAATCGCCTTCTCTTCCTGTTCCCGCAGCAGACATCCTGTGAGGTAGGTGAGACTCAGGGAGCTTCTGACAAAACAGCACTATCAGGGCTGTGACGAGTCCAAAGTCACCTGGCTGGCTGCATGGGGAGCAACAAGGAATCAAACCTGGCTCACCAGGGTGTAAACTGCATGGAGCTTTTATTCCAACCCCAGATCGATTCAGTCCCTGCCCTCTACACAGAATGCGATTTCAGTTTGGATTTGGGGCGATTTTAATTTTCCTTCTGCAGCAAGAAGGATTGATCCGGAGTGACCCTACCTTTATTGTGCCATATCTGAGACTGCTGAAAATCCTGAATAAAGAAAGCTCCATGGTAGAGAACCTCTGATAGGCTACACCTGGTCATGTGACACACTTGCCTTAAAGGAGAAGCCCCTGACTTCTCTCAACTTCTGTCGGTCCTGGATTTTTCCTCCTTCCTCTGCCTTTTTCGATCCTCTCCCCCTCCCCTCCAAGAAAAGAAAGAGGCTTCAAGAAAAGAAAGAGCCCCCCCACCTTCTGAGCCTCCCTAACCACGTGCAGAAGACTTTCCTGTTTCAATGGGGAGGAGGGGGGAGAGGAAGACCCGAATTCAAAGCGTTCTGAATTCAACAGGATTGACAATGGAATAAAGAAAGTAAGTGCAGACTCTGACCAGGTTAGAAGTCACCGATCTTAACCACAAATGCCTCAAAATGCCTTGGATATTGAAAGGCAGGGTGGTGCAGTGGTCAAAGAGTGCATTTAAGATGTGGGAGACTTCAGTTTCCCACTCTGCTGTGGAAATCTGTTAACCTTGGCCCAGTCACACGCTCTCAGGCAAGCTTACCTCACAGGGTTGTTCTGAGGATAAAATGTTAGAGAGGAGAACAATGTAAGCTGTTTTGGTTCTCCGTTGGGGAAAAGGCAATATATAAATGAATTAAATCAAGGAAAATAAAGATCATCTGCAATACTGGAATAGGCAAAGTACTATCAAGGAGTCCGAAACTCATCCAGCCATTCCCCATTTCATTGCTGAGAAGATGTTACATAAATTATTTTTCTTTTTGTGGGAATGGCACCAAGAAGGCTGGGGGGGAAATCAGTTGCAATTTCGTCCTGCTGGTAGATCTGCACATCTTTCTGTATTTTATTTATTCTTCAATTTATTCCCTGCCCCTCCCATCGACTCCAGCAAATCCCAAACATTAAAAAAGGGTCAGAGAGGAAATGAAACTTACTTTAAATTTCCTTTCTGGTTGCCAGCTGTCCTTCTGACCATAAATGAATAACTCCCATAAAGGCTTTCTGAGAACTCAAATCGTTTCCTGTATACATTGGGTTTCCCTTCCTTTCTCCCTTTGGTGACAGTTCTGGACATACTTCCCAGCTGTTGGTGTGAAGGTCTCATATTCCTTCACTGTCACTTTTCACTATAATTTGTTTCTTCAGTGCGTAATAGAAGGCACTTCAAGGGTGTGTCAGCATGGCAGGGTCAAAGGCAAAGGGCATTGTATTCTGTCTTTACCTGGCTTCAACAATCCACATATGTCTGCAGCCTCATCACTCGCCTATGCTTGCTAGTTCACACTGCAGCTGGATGTAATTGTGCAACAGCAATTGTGACATACCAAGGTCTGAATGCAAAAAAAAAAAAAAAGAAAAAAAAAAGAAAGAAAGAAGAAAGACAGAAAAAATATCTCTAAGTATAAATGCTTTGTTTTGGGTCCTATGCATTTTATTTAGCCATCATATGGAGAGTTCAGAAAGTTCAGACATCTGTACGCATAGCAAGGTGCAACAGCTTAGCTTCTGTTGACCGTTTCTTATAGGCAGCACGCTTTTAGAGCTACTTCTTGTGAACTTTGTGTGAAATTCAGGCTGCTTCCACATGATTTCCTTTGTGTGCTCTGAATGCAGAGGCATTCATAGTAGCAATGGAGGATCCACACAGAGGGATTCTCTTGGTGGAGTGGTTAGGAGTTTGGATTTCTAATCTGGTGAGTTTCTAATCTGGTGGGCAAATGAGAACAAGATGTAATTAAATAGGGATAAGTGCAGAGTTCTACTTTGGGGCCACAAAAAAGAGAAGATGGGAGATATACTTCTGGGTAGCTGTGTGAGTGTGACCAAGATCCTGGGGTCATCGTGGACTGTAAGCTAGATCTGAGCAGATAGTATGATGCGGGAGTAAAGAAGGCAAACGTAATCTTGGGCTGTATCAGCAGAGGCATCATCATCATCATCATCATCATCATCTATTATGAATTAGATTTGTATGACCACCGCTCTTGGAGAACCGGCTCACGGTGGTTTACAATATTTCATGTACACATCAATATATTAACATTAAGGATTCCCCATTAAAACCCCCATAAAACAATAAAACTCACAACAATAGTGATACAATAATTAATACACTGTTTCCCACACAAGCCCATTGGATGATCAAAAATGCAGGCAGATGTATAATTGGGCAGAGGATAGCTAGCTCTGGGAAACCAGGTACATCACATCAAATTCACAAGATGTCATAGTCCCGCTGTATATTGCATTGGTCAGACCACACCTGGAATATTGTGTGCAGTTCTGCAAGCCTCAGTTCAAAAAGGATGTGGACAAAACTGAAAAGGTACAGAAGAGTGACAAGGATGGTTTGAGGCCAGGAGATCAAGCACTATAAGAAAATGCTAAGAGACTTGTGAATGTTCATCTTGGAGAAGAGGAGGTTGAGAGGAGACATAATTGCTCTCAATAAATATTTGAGAAGTTGCACTTTGAGGAGAGCAGGAAGTAGTTCCTGTTGGCAGCAGAGAATAAGACCCACAGTAATGGGTTTAAACTGCATGTAGAATGGTACCAGGTAGATATCAGGGGGAAAAATTCACAGTCACGGTAGTTCAGCAGTGGAATCAGCTGCCTAAAGGAGGTAGTGAGCTCCTCCTTACTGTCTTCAAGCAGCAGCTGGACAGCTACTTATCATGGGTGCTTTTAGGCTGATCCTGCATTGAGCAGGGGGTTGGATTAGATGGCCTGTATGGCCCATCCCAACTCTCTGATTGTATACCAAAGCTGGTTTTGAAAATGATGGATTAAAACAGAGGAAACTATGGGTGTGCATGAATGGAGGACAAATGGGAAATGAAGTTCTTTAGAAATTCTGGAAAGAAAATACCCTGCAGTTTTATACCCAAGCTGAAACAAACTCTTCTTGTTGAAGCAACCTCAGACTTAAATAAAAGCTCATGCCCTGGGCATATTTGTGTGCATGTGTTATGCACTATCAAGTCACTTCTGACTTATGTCAACTCAAGGAATTGATAGTCTTCCAAATGTCCTATCATTAACAGCCTTCCTCATTCAGGTCTTGAAGACCATGGCTTGTTTTATTGAGTGCTTTCATCTCATATTGGGTCTTCCTCTTTTATAACCAGCTGTAGTCCTATCAGTTTCGCCATTCTCATGGGATCAGAAAAGCCAGGAACCTCTGCACAAACTGCAAACAGCCACTTGGTTTTCAATTTTTTTCCAGCAGTCAGAATGACACACAATATATGGCTACCCAATTTTAGCAGCCTATCAGCTTTAGTGCGCAGACCGTTTTGAATCCCCTGTGAGTGAGTGGATTAATGAGTGATCCAGTTAGTGAGGACCTGGTACCTTTACAGAAAATGTGACAAAGATGCCACAGCAAAGTATAAGCACATAAATTTTCCTGGTGTAAATACTGCAATGCCACATGATTAGAATGAGATCATTTTAATTACAAATCACAGAACTTCAGTAAATTATATATATATATATATATATATATATATATATATATATATTAAAAATTTCAGTAAATTATATTCTGGGTAGCATCAGCATCTTCTCAAGAAAATGAAGTTAAATCTTTGTAGTAACCAGGAGCTTAATTTTCATTAGATGAGCTATTTGGTAATTAGTCATGCACCATAAATCAAGTCCCCAAGTCTTATCCAGGTTTCTTAATTGAAAATTATTGTTTCTTGGCTGATTGTGCAGCAAGTCAGAGGAGTGATAGATGCTGAATCCAGCACAAACAGTTTGAGACAGTCAGAACTTGATAGATCATTGCCCTGGAGGGGCTTGTAATGGCGGGGAGGCAGTGCGTTTCAAAATTAAAGATTCCCCCCAATGCAGTGGGGGGAAAATGAACGGTGATTCACTATGCAGATAATACAGACCTTGAAATCTGCTAACTGCTTGGGAACTGGTCATGCTTTATTCTAGAAGAGACTATGGTGAACATTCCAAAGTGTTTGATGGGATGCAAATCAGGTTATTCAGAGTCTTCTGGCACCCAGTTCTGTTAGAGCACTTGCATGTAAGCCCATTTGATCATTTAACTTTCACACAGATAGCTTTCACAGGGTTACAGGTACAATTTATGGTCTCTCTTGAGCAATTCCAGTTATTATGTGTACTTTGTGATGTTTGCTTTCAAAATGCTGAGTAAGAGATTGCACTCCTCTGTCTATTCACCATTATAGCCACAAATATTTAGGAGCGAGATAGTATTGCAGCTCAGAAAAAAATTTTTGGAATGCATGATAATTCGTATTTGTCATAGTGTAATTTTTCTTGTGCTGGAGACAGTAAATCATGTTTTGGTCTTTCATCTTGCAACTTTGCAGATGAAATTTTGAAATGCATCTCCCCCCTGTTTATGTCAAACCAGTCATGACTTGTTTGATAATGAGCCAGTATCCAAGACCTGATGCCAAGACAGCTGTGAAATACATGCACAGAGATTGAAATCTGAGTATCGCAAAGAGGAAAAACAAGTGGTGGTAGTGTTGCCAACTCCAACTTGAGAAATTGGTGGAGATATGAGGATGGAGCCTTGGTAAGGGTAGTCCTTAGGGAGGAGAAGGAGCAATAGCACCCACTGTCCAGCTATTTTCTACAGGGGAACTGATATCTGTAGCCAGAGACCATTTCTCATTCAACAGAATTCCAGGCTTCACCTGTAAGGAGCAAGCCCCAGGTGGTGGATTCGCCAGGATTTATGGGAGGGGAACTCTCATTCCTTTACTCAGACTTTCTCAACCAGGGTTTCATGAAAACTTGGGGTTTCTTGATGTTCCTGGAAGGGTTTTCCAAGTGGGTGGGAGTTAATACATTTTAATGCATTTATCTGGTGATATGACCATATATGGTCATGTTGAACCCCCCCTCCAATGGCCAATGATGGGACTGGAGGGGGTGGGAAAGGTAGGGACTCTGGATGGGTATGCACAGCAATGCTTCCCAATTATATTCTGCATGATCACGTCACTTCTGGGGATTCTCAAAGCTTGAAGAATGTTTCAGGGGTTTCCCAATGGTAAAAAAGTTGAGAAAAACCTGCTCTACTATTTTTCACTCTCCCTCCTTATCCTGCTCTCAATTTCCATTCTGTGCTTCCTTATTTCTCTCCTCCCTACTACCTAATTCTTAGACTTGCCAATTCCTGATTGGGAAATTTCTGGGGATTTAGAGCTGGTGCCCAGGAAGAGTTGGGGCATTTTTAGTGAAGTATAACACTAGCGAGTCAACACTAAAAAACAGCCGGTTCCTCCAGATGAACTGATCTCTGTAATCTGGAGATATGTTGTAAAACAAAGAAACATCCAGGTTCTGCTTGGTGATTGGTGAACCTATTCCTTCTTGTCCTTTCTTGATTCCCCCCCCCCTTTGGAAGCCCCCATTGGCCTCACTCTGTTTCTTTCTCTTATTTCAGCTCTCACCATCTCCCTTTTCCTCCTTTTTTCTTTCTCCCTCCACTCTTCCTTTACTTTCTTCCCATTCTTCTTGTCTTTCTTGCTTTTCAATGTCTTCCCCTCCAACTAACAATGGGTTTAAAAATGAAACTACACCAGCCGTTTTGGATTACCTATACCAGTGGTCCCCAACCTTTTTATCACCGGGGACCACTCAACGCTTGACAATTTTACTGAGGCCCGGTGGGGGGGGGGGTAGTTTACTCCTCTACTCTCAACCACTGCCCTAACGCTCTCTGATCGCTATGGTAATGTTTAAACATCCCTTCAAAATAAGATACAGACACGCCACAACAATGAACATAAGGAACATTTTATTTTCATGGAAATTTTAACTCATAACAATGACAAATCAATGGGAACCCTGAGCTTGTTTCTCTGCAATGAGATAGTCCCATCTGGGAGTGATGGGAGACAATGACACCCGAAGTGTGTTGTAAAGGGCCGGGGGGGGGGGAGAAGGCATCTTTCGGGGCCCACCTCCAATTAGTCGAAGGACCACATGTGGTCCGTAGCCCACAGGTTGGGGATCGCTACTGTATCTGACGAAGTGTGCAGGCACATGAATGCTTATAACTTGAATAAAACTTTACTGGTCTTAAAGGTGTCCCTGGACCCCGCTTAAGCCTAACACAACTACCTACCTCATTGATATGTTATTAAGATAGCTTCCTATGAGGAGCTCCTTGAAATGCTTAGTAAATATTTTATTCCTCTTTTCAGTTGAAGGACCATTAATGTTGCCTATAGACACAAACAATTTAATACACAAGCTCAAATACCCAATGACAAAGGATCTTAAAATGATGTGCAGCCTCTGCCTCCTGCATCATTTGCCACAGTGTCTCTTCTGGTAACTCAGCAACATATCAGGGGAAATCATATTTTGCATTGTCTTCTTGAAATGTGCAGTCCCAATGGACAACATACATATTTTCCAGTCTGGCCTTGTGTGTTTGGAAACCCACAGTTTGAGTGTACATGTCTGTACAAACAAGATGTCATAGTCCCATTGTATACAGCACTGGTCAGACCACACCTGAAGTACTGTGTGCAGTTCTGGAGGCCTCACTTCAAGAAGGACGTAGATAAAATTGAAAGGGTACAGAGAAGAGCGACAAAGATGATCTGGGGCCAAGGGACCAAGCCCTATGAAGATAGGTTGAGGGACTTGGGAATGTTCAGCCTGGAGAAAAGGAGGTTGAGAGGGGACATGATAGCCCTCTTTAAGTATTTGAAAGGGTGTCACTTGGAGGAGGGCAGGATGCTGTTTCCGTTGGCTGCAGAGGAGAGGACATGCAGTAATGGGTTGAAACTACAAGTACAACGATATAGGCTAGATATCAGGAAAAAAATGTTCACAGACAGAGTAGTTCAGCAGTGGAATAGGCTGCCTAAGGAGGTGGTGAGCTCCCCCTCACTGGAAGTCTTCAAGCAAAGGTTGGATACACACTTTTCTTGGATGCTTTAGGATGCTTAGGGCTGAACATGCGTAGAGCAGGGGGTTGGACTAGATGGCCTGTATGGCCCCTTCCAACTCTATGATTCTATGAAAAGCTGGAGATTCTATGTCCTGTTCGCACACACTATCTGACTAAATTGAGCTGCCTGAAGGAACCAATGGGTAGTTGACTTGTGGAACTTGCTGCCTCAAGGTGGGTTGTGATGGCCACTGGCTTAGATAATTTCAAAGGGGGGGGGGTGGACAGATTTCATGAGGATAGGTCTGACATTTGCTATTAGTCTATTTGGGTTTCTGGTTTAAGAACCAAGATACCTCTGTTTCATAGATGCTGGGAGAGAATCAGCTGTTAAGAGCGGTAGTCAACCTGTGATCCTCCAGATGTCCATGGACTACATTTCCCATGAGCCCCTGCCAGCATTTTCTGGCAGGGGCTCATGGGAATTGGAATCCATGGATATCTGAAGGACCACAGGTTGACTACCACTGGTCTAAGGGTCTTGCTGGTGGGCTTCCATGGGATACCTGACTGGCCACTAGAGGACAGCATGCTGGATTAAACAAACTGTTAGTGTGATCCAATAAGGCTTCTTGTTTTCTCATGGGCGGTTCATGCAATTATGACAGTACTACTGTCACATGTTGATCATATATTTGTGGGGTCTCTTTCAAAAATCCAGTTCCTACAAAATTATTTTGAAACATTTAGATTCAAGTTGCTGGGCCTGACCACAGCTAAGATATAACATCTAAAATATTTCTCAGTATTCTCTTCCATTGCCATGGTCTGTTTTACTATTAACTTTAAGAATTCACTTGTTTATTGTATGGCACACAAGAAGCATATGATAATATAAAATATGCAGCCAAGTAGGTTCAATGGTTATGCTGACAGATTGGGCAATCCCTCTAAATACTAATATCTACGTTTTCAAGCCACTCAGTTTCAGCTGGGGAGAGTCCAAAGAGCTCCATCACATCTTCCTGGAAAGCACAATGCTCACATTCTGTAACAGATAGACCTGATATTTTGCACAACTTTTAGAAACAAAGCATCATGCTGGATGGAAGTTGTATTCTTCAGCTGTTCTTCTTTGGGTATCTACCATCACAGAGTTTTGCAATTTTACTGGAGAGTGGGTATGCAAACCTACATCTCTCAGATACTAGGCCAGTACTGGCTCAGAGATTTCATGTCCCTGGCAGCCTGTAAATTACTCTGTATGTAAATGTACCCTTAAGTTATTTTCATGATATCTGCAGTGGATTGACATTCGACAGGGTTGCTTTGTGATAATTCTTTATTTTCCTGAACATTGGAAAGACTTTTCAAGCAAGAAAGTTTGGATTCAAATGATCACCGCTTATTGTGTCTTTCACAAATGTTAATGCTTAGGAATACTTTGGATCCAAACTAGTTGAAAGTAAATTGGGAAGTAAAATTTTGAGAGAGTGTGCGTGTACGTACTCATCTATCATCTATCTGCTCTGCATTAAACAAAAGTGCTTAAACTTTTTTTTTTTTTTGGCAACATCCTGCTGATTTTCTCTTGCTTGGTATTCTGACCATTTTTGAACCCTTGAACTCTGGCGGAGAGGAGGGACTTGGGAAGGTTGTCATCTGATCTATGTAAGAAGGAAAAAGGAATAGCTTTCTCTTTAATAGCACTCTTTCTGCTTAACAGTTGGTGGGAGATTAAAATAATCTAGGTGGATAAGGCAGGTTAAAGGTCAAGGGACACCACCATTTTTTCCCTCCCCTTCATGTCAAAATAGAGACAGGTCGTTAAGACATTAGAAATTGTACACTTCCCCCTCCCCCCAAAATATTTCAATCTATTTATGCACTAATTTTATTGTAAATTCCAATTCTTCAGGGGACCGGACCCCTACCAGGCTGCTGCCCAGCCTGTATAGTTGTCAGGTGCTGACATTCTGAGTTTCAGCCATATTAATTGCTGGATAAAGGCTATAATCCTCTCTCTTTGAAGCCCAGGGTTGATTTTAGGCAGTACTTCAAAAGCAGCACACCACTGAAAGAGATGTGCTTCCGACTAGCACTGAATCAATATGATTTACCCTCTTTGCATTTGTCTACATACGCTGCACATATTTGACTGCACAACAACAACAAAAAGACAAGGTGTGATCCGACTATAAAGCAGTCTAAGGGGAAAGGTCTCCCATTTTCAATGTGTTTTCCCAGACAAGGTGAATCCCTGCAGTTATTTAATTTGGGCATCATCTAGAAAGTGTAAGGTCTTCCATATTTCCATCAGCAGCGAAAAAGGATACATTCAATCAGGCTTGTTTCTCAAGCCACAATTCTATTCATACTTGCAATCTAGAGCAGATACTGAAAACTTTAAGGGATTTTGGAAAGAAAGCAGGCTTCCCGTTTTGTGGCATTAAATAAGCTTGTGAGGAAGTACTCTCTTGCAGCGAGTGACAAATATCCCATTCTTAATTTAAAATATTGTTGAATTTGGTTGCAGACAGCTCCCACACCACTTGCTGTAGAGGAACAAGGGCTAACAATGCTTCTCCCTCCCCCACCCCCACCCCCCACCCCCCAAAAAAGAAACTGTACAGAATTGTGTAGCTTATATGGAACTCCTGATTGGCAAGTATTTCACTTAATGGCTGTCGATTTTGCGGGCCCGCACTATAAGAGAACGGGCTGTTACAGGATTTGCCAAGTATACTTAGTGTTATGTTTGAGAAAGATTAACAGTATTTCAGATCAAAGGCGAATCCTGCCACATAGTCTTAAGAGATTGTCATTCACTTCCATTATGGCTCATTTGCACAAGATTTTCATGTAATATGAGCCATTGTTTTGATGGCAGTGATTTGACATCAAGAGAGGGCCAAATGCTTCTCAGCATCCAAGCCAGGCCGAGCTTGGGGTGACTTGGCCCCAAAGACTTGGCACTAGCAATCATCAGAAGCGACTGTTACAGTTTAATCTGCTCTTAGGTTAAAAAAGAAAAGAAAAACCTGCTTTGGTCTGGACAAAAGCAAACAATAGGCATCGTTTCCCCCCCTTTTTTATTCTAGGTATTCGTAAAATTTTTCTTAAACAAGAAAGCTTAGCAGTGGTGGACAATCATGGTGATATATATGCCTGTTTTCTTATTTGACAGGTAATCAGTTTATCTTAAAAGCGTTCCCTAAAATGAAAACTCATCCCAGAACTAACAATAAATCACATTTCTTCCAATATTTATCTTCTCCATTACAAACCTGCATTAAAGGATCCAGCATGAAGTGTACAGAATTCAGAGGAAGGGGCGAAAATGCTGAAAAGAACCGGCACGTCTTACTTTACGGCCGTTGGCCACCTTTTGACACAGAAAATGTTGATGTGGGCAAATGACATTGGAACTTTAATATAAACAAGGACATGGAAAAAGTGCTTCATGTATCTCATGGTGTTGCCAAAATGCAGGAAAGTTGCAGAAACAGTTCATAGAGACTTAATTCTGTTTCCTGTTTAAGCAGCGCTTGCATTAATTTCAAGCAAGGAATATAGATGCCCTTATTTCTTTCTGAAACCAGGAAACTTTCTTGCCCTTCAGATAGGGAACTGAAGCCTGGACTTTCTCAGTTTCCTTCCAGGTTTCCCTTCCCTCATCTAGATAGCTGCCAACAGATGCACAGAATACAAGATAGCATGTAGTTAAACATGCTTATGCCCTCTGATTTCAATGAACACGTGTTTAAGTTTGTATTGGGTCCGAACTGTGATGGGGGGGGGGATATTGGATGAAGCTGTTGAAAATTTGATGATGATGTTGATGATGGTGATGATGTTGGGAGGTTTAAGAGTGACATTACTGGTTTGAAGATGTGTCAAGGGGGAAAGTACTGAATGTTAATGAATGCTAGGGATCCATGGAGGGAATTGGGTCGAGCTGTATTACTCTGCCAGGAAAGTTGTGCATCATTAGATGTTGGCTACACCTTGTTCTTTTAAAGAAGGAGGAATCCTTTAAACTAAAAGACACCTGTCATTCCAAACATTCCAAGATCCTGCATTATCTGTACTAGTTGGTTAGTTTTGTTGAATTTTACATGTTTTCATTCACATATGGACCTATCAACGAGCTGCATTCCCAAAGGAAAAGCAAGCATCTTTCTTGGAAATGGAAGTCCCGTGTTCTTAAAGGAGGTGTGTAATCGGCAGATTTTTCAAGCATCACTTTGAGTATATACCGGGGTTTAAATAATGGGATTTGCCCTCTTAAAAAAAAACATTTTGGTCTTAAACAATCAAAATGAAAATATTTCATATATATCTTTCAGAATACAAGGAACTGGTAGCTGATTTATCAATCTCTGCCAAAGGGAACATTATATGGAAACATTTGACATTTAACTTTTGACAGTGATTATTTGAAACCCAGCAGTACTTTGCGGGGAATTCAGAATCTATTTCCATAATGCCTTGCAAAAAAAAAAAAAAGAAAAGAAAAGAGAATATAAAATGTTCCTGTTCTCCATGTATAGGGAACTTTTAAAAATGTAAACATCAAGCTATTAAACAACAGTGAGGTCTCCCTCCCCCCTCCTTCTTCTTAGGCAAAGCAGCTGCAAAATACATGAGCAACAGCGCCCTCTACATTTGGAAAAGCCCAGCAAAACCAAAGCCAGACGGTCATATCTTACCGAGAGAATTCTATAAAATCCATCTCTTGTCTGTTGCTGCTTTTGTTTGAGGGCCTTGAAAAGGTCAAATAGAAAGTTAATAGGTATGTAGAATTATAAACTTTTGCATTAGCCCTCTACATTGTTGTGTTTACAATACTAACCATTATACTAAACTTAAAAAGACATATATAGAATAGCTGGTCCTCCTACTAACACAGTTAACAATGAAACTTTGAGGGAAGATTGATTATATATGCATACTACAGTGTTTTCTGTTCTGCTTTGAGAGTTGAGCATATTATTAAATATAATTGATTGTTCATTTCAAGTCCTTCTATCCCACGGAAAAAAAGTTGTGAGATTTCCAGACTGAACAGTGAAACGCGATAGATAATAAAAACCAGAAGGTGATATACTAAACAACACTTTATCTGGTTTTACATACAGTTACTGATGGGAAAAGTAATGATTTCCAAATTCCTTTATGAACTCTTCGTTTTTATGTACTGTCTGCCATAAAGAAAGGATAGGAGATTATTTTGTTCTGCTCTCTATGAATGGCAAGCAGCTGCATGGTAATATAGCATTTGATTTCTTTTCTCAACATACGTAAAGAATTGTGGAATTTTTCCCATGATAAGTATAAAACTATCTTTAATAAATGGGACATTTTTAGTAGTTTGTAAAAGGAAAGAAAAGCTTCATTCCATTGGGAGTACATATTTTATTAATGGCTTTTGAAATACAAATGCTAAAGAAACTATTTCACACTGTCCATAAATACATTATTTAAACATGATCCCTATTATTGTCAATAGAATGTGTTTCCACATTAACTGCTTAGGATAAGAAGGGGGGGGGGGCAGCCAGGCTCCATATTTAAATAAAGATAATGGAGAACTGCAATGCTTCGGATGTCTTAATTTTCTTCATTTCCCCCTCTCTCTATTTAATTTTGTTTTGACAAAAATCTGTTTATGTTTAACTCCCTGCTACAGTTTTTATTCAAAAAAGAATGTAAAGTGCTTAGAAGATTTGTTTCCATCACAAAAAGTACTTGAATTTATACTTACGTTATTAATGTTACAGTATTTCTTTTTATAAGTGGCAAACTTAAAAAAAAAATGTTCTCAGACTTCCCCTGCCGAGGAACCTGATTGCACAGTTGCTCAGCATAATACAACACAGTGATAAAGCTTTGACTTGCTAACTAAAATGTCTCTTTCTCTAAATACTTGGGAGAGCAGGAACTGTCAGGGGGGAGAAAGGTTACAGAGTCTGTCTATGCATCAAAGGTGTTTTAACGAGTACTAGAGCAAGGCTGTATTATGGCATTGAAAGTGGTTTTCACCACCGGAAAACAATAGTTCTTTGTTGCGTTCCTACTTTTAAGGCAGTTAGCTTGCCACTTTGAAAAATGCCGAACGAGGTGCAAAATTTGCAAAGACAAAGCTGCCGCAGCGCTTAACAGCGCTGCGTTCCTGTCGAGAGCAAATTAAAACACGGAGAGAATGGTGCAAATCATTGTTTCATATGTTCTCTTTGCTTGTGACTTCTATAATCATCCGGGCTGATTTACAAATGTAGACTTCAAGGTTGCTCAGCGTCCTGCAGCGTAGAAGACGGCTACTTTGGTACTCCTACTCATGCCCTCGTAATCATCACTCAGACCCTGTGCCTTGGTACTTCCAATTCCCAGTCTCTTGATTGAACACCCTCATTCTGTGCTAACAAGGTGTCCAAGGTATTTGAACAGGGTCTGCAGTCAGGGGGAAAAATTGTTAATGGCGGCACTCATTAAGAATGGCTGGATTGCTTTTTTTTGTTGTTGTTGGTAATTTGGTAACTCTCTAAATTAATATCAAATATGATGGGATGGGGGGCGGGAGGAGTTGTAGCTTTACAAGAGTTATAGAGGAGGAGATTGGATTTTGGAAGATATTGGTCGGTAAAACTGAAATGTAGAGAGTCATACAAATTTCTTAGGGCAATGATGGGGCAAGTTGGATACTTCTGCATTAATGCATCATCTGTTTTGTTGCAAGGTGATGGCAATGAGTCGGTTAACTTGTATAAAATTACTGCAAGAACTAAAGTTCACTAAATCTTACAAAGTAGTTTGTCCCCCTTTATGTCTTGTTTTACTAATACATTTTCCTGGTCATGGCATAAGATGGTGCTAATGGCAAATTCATATTTATTTTTTAAGACTTTCAAGTCCCTGAAACAGAGAAAATTAAAGGGAAAAAAACTTTCAAGGACAAAACACAGATTCTGCTTCTTAATGATTTGTGGGTTCTTAAAGTGCTTAAGAATTTCAGGGGAGAAGGTAATAAACAGTCACAAAGATCTGGCTTTTGAATTGTGTAGCCCAGGAGACAAATCACAAATAAACTTACTGGAACTACAGTTTTGCTGATGTGTATAAAAATGATTTCAATTATACTAAAAGAATCTTACTAACTTTTTTGAAAGATAAATTTAGATGGCGATGTTTTCCATTTACAGTGGGGCCGGATTTGTTTTTTGTCATAAAGACGTTTTGCTGATTCATGGACAAGAATATTGGTCTATATCCCCTTTTCTAATTTTGCCGTAAATATAGGAATATATTGACTGGAACGGGTTTTAACATATATGGACAAATAATGTTCACGTATATATATTAAAAAATCTATCTTAGTTTGCAAGCCTGTACATACTTAGTGGTAGGGGACTCAGTCATGTTTACTTCTAAGTAAATATCCAGATCATACTGAAAGTCTATTAGCATTTTAATTAGTGTGAAATTCATTCTCAGTTTTTGGGATTAATAAACAAAACAATGATACTGAATCCAAAAGCTGTGATCCCAGGATGATTTCCATTCCTTCACTACTGATATGTTTAGCATTGTGGGCTAAAGAATGATAGACAGGTATTTGACCCATGATTGTTTAATGTCAAGGAGAAAATATGATCCTAAAGGTGGGGGAACTACTACTTTGTATTTTTCATTCCCATTACTCTAATTTTCTTGCCCTAAAGGTAATATTTGTATTGAAGCAAATCTCACGGCAATAAATGCTGGTTATTTATTTAGAGGTTATATATCCTACCTGTCTCCTGATGCAGTCAAGACCCAAGATGGGTAACAACAATACATACAATGCAAAATAAATGATCTGCTAAAATTATTAAAACACATTATTGAAACAAGTAACTAAAACAGATTTATGTTTAATGTGTTCAGTACTGAGTTTGTGAAAGTTTCAAAGAAGCATCAGGAACCTGATTCTAATTCTTGAAAGAAGTTTCAAGTCCTACTTAAGACTGTAGGTGAGTTGATAATGATTGTTACATTGCCTGGTTCTGAAGTTTTTGTTTTTCCCTGTTTCCAATTGTGGGACTACAAATAAAAAACACTGCTTTCCAGATCAAAGAAGTAGTGGTAAAACTGTATTTTTTGAACTTTCAGATAATTTAACAGAGAATAAAAATGTTTTAAAAATATTAAAGCTATCCGACCCCCAAATGTAGCTGGCCAACTAGTTTTAAGTTATGATACTCTTATTTCACAGTGCAAACTGTATCTTAAAGTCCAAAGGAAGCTTTATTCTCAGTAGTGTAAATTATCTCTTATGCTGTGATTGGCAAGTTCAGAACTATTCATGCTTCCATCTGTATGTTAAATTTAATTTTTGCACATTTGGAAAGCTGCTCCCTTGTTTTTGAAACTGAAGATGAGCTCACATCCTAATAAATATGTTGGCTTAAGTGGACTTTGAGGGATATAACTCAGTTGATAGTTGTACTGTTAGTTTGAAAACATATATTTGTTTAAAGATAACCAAAACCAAATGCATCTAAAATGGCAGCATGCTAGCCTAGAAATAATAATTTGGGTTAATTACCTATACATTGCTACATAAACTCGCCCCCCTCCTTTATAAACAACATGATGTAATCCTTTTATACACTACATGGTGTTGTATTTGTTGTAAGTTCTTATTTGTATCTGTTTTATTAATCTATATTTTAAAAAGGAAGCAGTTTTATTAGATTTTATGTATGGCTAATATGAGACAGTGATTATTGTATTGCATACATTTTTGTCTTGAGCTTCCAGTCTGGCTCTCAATTTCTCATTATAACAGCATGGGGAAAAAATCAGTCTACCTCAGTGGAATGCAAGCCTTTCTGAACAATAGTGCTTGGCTTAGAGTTAAAAAGGGTTTTAGCAATGTGTTAATATGCTCAAAGATAGTTAAAACTACTAAAGGATAACTGCAACAAATCTGAAATGTGTCTATTTCAATTTGCATTTTATGGGGCATTAAAAACAAACTTTTTCACTCCTCCCTTAATTTATAAAGCTAGAATCCTTGCTCATTATGTGACATGAATGCTATTGCAGATCAATAGATCTGTTTCCCTGCAGATGTGTCTAGGAATGGACTATTTATAGGTTGCGATAATGATATCTGTATAATATCTTCTCTATATAATTTCAAATCATCTGAAAAGATCTCATTTCTACACTGTATAAATAGAACATTCCAGTCTTTAAAAATATAATGAAAGAGTAAGATCCGCTGCATTTCAAAAAGGCAAAGAATCCGACAATTGGCTTATCTATATTACTCCAAAGTGGTATAGTGGTTAGTTCATTGAATTATGAGTAGGGAGACCTGGGTTCAAATTCCCAGTCAGCCCTGAATCTCTTTGGGTAACCTGAAGGGCCAGTCACACTCTTTTGGCTTTACCTATATGATATAGTTCATGTGGATTAAAATCTCTGTGCAAGCCACCCTTAACTCCATAGTGGCATGAAAAGTCAGATAACCGGAACAGAAATCTGCTCATCACTACAGTTGCCTAATGATGACTTTCAGCCAGTTATGACAGCAAACCATCTGAAAATGGTTAAATATTGCATTGATTAACTTAACACACACAAACTCTTGACTAGAAAATTCTAGGATCTTTTTGCAAAGCCAGAAATGCTTTGCATCTAAAGCTGAATGTCTGCACATAGCCTGCTGAGATCCTCATGGATAGAAATGGGAGTTAATCAGCCTAGCCATCTGCAGGATTGTATCCTATGTGTGTCAATACAAAGACCCATTACTGCAGATTTTAAAAGCAGTAAGCCTTTAAACTTGATTTCAGATTCTTTGACCATCTTACACACCATTATTTTTCCTCTGGTATATTTATTCTGCCGCTATAATTTAAAACTCACACTTTTCTAGATTGGGTGAACATCACTTTTGCATGGGGAGGGTGATGTCCAAAGTTTTTTTTTTAAAATTATGCAGTTACCCTATCTCAGCTGTGCAGTAGTGTCCAGCATGCACCTTCCCTTTAAATTCTGAAGGTTCAGGTTTTGTGCATGCATTTGAGCATTAGTTTGTTGAATGAAAGGGAACAGAAAGGAACACAGGCAGAGAACACAGGCCAATCTTGAAACTGACAAGACTTGGGTTGAATCTGACAAGCAGCTGTGAAGCCCTGTTTTTCATTTTGCAGACCACTAGGGGATTCTCTGCTATGTTATCAGCCATTCTGAAAAATGAGAGTCACACGATTTCATAATATGGTGGGACATGTTGAGTGTATAGAATGCATGGTTGAACCCACTGACACTGCAAGCTGTGATCATTGGAAATGTGTGTATGTGTAGAGTTTTTGTTAGTTTTGTTAGTCTTATGCCACTAAATTTTTAAAAGTATTTTTGCCAATCTCCTAGCTACATAGTAATGCTAAAGTTTCACCCTTCTTTGCAAATTTACAAGGAACAAGACTAAGAGCAGCTTGCCTCCTTAGCAGTGAACTGATGCTATAGAAGCTATCAAATTTCACCCCCAAGTAACTAATTTAGATACAATGTTACCAGCTTTGATAGGCCCTAACTGGGATGACCTAGGCTAAGCTGAGTTTAGCAGAACTCAGAAGCTAAGCAGGGTCAATCCTGGTTAGTACTTAGATGGGGGACCACCAAGGAAGTCCCTCATTGTTGTGCAGAGGTATGCAATGGCAAACCACCTCTGAATGTGTCTTGCCTTGAAAACCCAACTGTGACTTTACAGCACTTTCCACCACCATTTTTGGTACTGATCTTAGAAAACTAATTTATTAAAGAAAATTCATTTTATTTGGATATTTACACTCAACTTATCTCCCTAATGGGGACCCAGCATCATTTTTCCATCCTCCATTTTACCTAAAAACCAGGTTAGAGAGACTGGACCAAGGTCACCCAGGAAGCCATAAGAAGCATACTGATCTTCAGTCATTGTGCAAACCTTGAACTAGCTAAAATTTCATTTTCTTGAGGATATTACATCCTAATCCTTGAAATACTTCCTTTAGAGCAAGAGGCTTTGACGTTATTCGGCCCTTAATGGGACAAATTCTTTAAGGCCTGTAGCCTAAAATCCATGTGATACTGGGCAGAAAAAATGGTTAAAACTTTTCAATATATAACAACAAAAGTAATGGAGCATAGTAATCCATTCCGAGATCTAATGAAATACACCACAATTTAAATTGCAATTAAACCGAGAAGTGTCCATAGACACCGAGTCTCTGTGCAAAACTGGCAGCCCCCTTTACAAACTTGTAGCTGTGGAAAGGAAAAGTCTTCCAAGTATATGAAATAAAATGTTATAAATTAAACTGTTAAAAGTTTTGCATAGGTAATTTTAGAAGCTGTTCAGCCATTTTGCAAAATAAAAGCAATGTGCATTTCTGAAAATCACCCTTGTTTGTTACTTTGATCCCTTTAGTTATTTAATATTTCAGCCATTTCACCATGGAGTTGCTCCCATCCATGTATTCTTTCCTACTTGGAGTAGAAAATATGTATGAAAATTGGCAAAAGTCATAACTTCATGATCCTAACTGCACCACTGGTTCCAATTTAGTGGCAACAACTGCTCTTAATTTGGTTTTCTTAACTGATTCCTGTTTTATGTCCCCAGCCTTGAGTCAACAGCTTACATGTCAGGTTTAAAGAGTACAATGTATAGTATATAGATCAGGCACAACAGGGTAAAACATGTGATTCGAAGCTGTTGACATATTTTGCAGTCGACTTCCAAGGGACAGGGACAGAATCCCTAATTTGTATGTATTCATCCTCGTTCTTTGACCACCATCCTGTGAGCTCTTGTGTGTGCTCATATGGGTATCTTTGGACTGCAGCCTTTCACAACACTATCTGCATCTAAAATCCACCCATGTTTTTCAAGTATTGCTAACATGAGCTGATAAGCAATAGGGGCAGCTGCCGTAGGCCCCATGCTTAGAGGGAGGGCTGACTGCCAACAGTCCCATTCCCTCAAAGGAAGGAGGGAAATAAGAAAAGCAGGCTTTTGCTGCCATTTGCAACTGCTCAATCTGGAGCTTGGGAAGCTGGATTCAGACAGCAGTGGTGCACCTATCTGCCTCACACCCAATGAGGGCCACTCCTTGCTTGGTCCCTACAAAGTGTGGGGGGGGGGCAACAGTGATTCAAGGGTCTATCCTGGAATTTTGCCCAGGACACCAGACTGTCCCAGGGTATTGCATTATTAAAGAGCCAGTTCCCAGTTGTTGTGGTTAGATGGCTAAAGGCTATCAAGCTGAAACTGGATTCTAAGAAGATGGAGGTGACGCCAGTCAGGAAAGTTGAAATTGGTCTTTTCCACATGGAGTCCCCCCCTGCCCCAGTAGGTTCTGCCTCCATAGTGCTCTGGTTAATCCTCTGATTTATGTGCACATTTTGCCCCTTTAGTTTTCACTTCAAGCTTCCTCCCCCCTTGTGATTTCTTTTTTAAAAACAGCTTTAAGATATTTTAGTGCCTTTTTGGAAAGAGAAGGGTGCTGTGATGCCATCAATGATGACAAAACCTTCTCTTGAAAATCTTCATTGTTGTAGGCACGTGGGGAAGAAACTAAACTGACTCCACAACTGTGAAAAAGCAGAGGCAGGGCAGATATGGGGAAGAATGATGCCCAAACCAAGTCCAGTGCTTGTGACCTGACTGCCAAGAAAGTCAAGAGTAAGCACACATTGGACAGGATTCAACTGACCCTTGCAAAGTTGCTTAAGAGTCAGAGGGGTTCTTCTGGAACCAGCATTTTTGCTAAAGAAAAGTTAATGCCTCTTCAAAAATGCTTTAATATATCCATTTAGCCCAGAAAATAGCTCTATGCCTTACCAAACATGTGCCATTCATCTGTAGCCCTTTCCAGGTATGAAAAAGCCAATTCTGAGAAGTGACTTGGATCCAAGAAGTGGGGAAGGATGGGGAGTACTATAGTGGCCATTCCTCCACAAATCTAAGCATTTGAAGTAGTATTTATATTTGAAAAGGATTGGAGGTGGAGTCTGAGTGAGGATGTGGCAAACATAATGTTTAGTTTGACCCTCAGGGAAAGGGATGAACAGAATTCTAAAGAATGACAGTGCTAGCAAAACTCACAATCAAAAATTTGAGAATGAATATCCACCGAAAGAAAGAGGAATTAAACAGCCTGTAAGTTATCAGGGCAGAAACTAGAAAACAAAGACTTTATAAACAGATGATGACAGGAGTCCCCGAATACCCCCAAAAGATGTGAGACAGCACCAGGTCACCTGATGTCATATGCCTTCATTCTTAATAACTCTTGAGGAGCTGCATTTGCACCCACAGGAGAATGTTGCCATCTTCAGGGCAATGGTGCTGGTGAGGCAGTATCTTTGATCTCATTAAGAACCAGAGGATCATCAAAAAGAAAGCAACACAGAGTTGTACCTTTACCCCCCCCCCCGAAAAAAACACTCTCAAGGAATTAAGTTATAATGTCCGAGCAATGAATACAAGTGTTTCATACTTCTTTTCATGCTTTTGGTACATTTTCTAAAATGGAAGCTTGGCATAGGCTTACCGGCATCTGAATTTAATCTGAATTTTGCCACTGGGTTTTCCTGTTTGGAGAAGACAATGCAGTTGTTAACAATTGATATAATTCAACAAAAGTGTAATAGCCAATGGTGTGAGGATATGGCCTTAGTCACTCTGTTGGACTGTCTATACCAGGTGGGCAAGATGAAGCATGGTCGTATTAATTATTCTGGATCTCTTAGTACCATTTGATGAGACTGGTATCCTTCTGAAGCATTTGTCTGGGTCTTATGTTCAGGGCCCAAGATTATTTAAGTCTATTCCTACATATCTGATGCCAGCGTATGCTGCAGGTGGAACTTTTGCTGTAGCCAATGTATTTTTCGTTAGGAGGTACCAAAATTTTAAATTTTGTCTCTAATATGCAAATTACACAGCTCAAGGCAAATTACATAGAGTAAATCAATATACTCAACAGGACAGGACATCTAATAAATGATGCAATAGGAGTTTAGATGGTAGAAATCTGGAACCAGCCAGAAATCTGGAACCTGTAATAAGGGATTTACAGAAAAGTGTTGTCAACAGGCCAATATCACAGCAGCCTTAACCGTGTCTGCCCATTTCATGTAAATCAGACAAGGAAAGAATGACAAGCATCTAGAACTGATCATTTGCTGGATGAGGACTAATTGGTCAAAGTTCTGCCCAGAAAAAATGGAAGTTTATGGGTGGGTACAATGAAGATTGAACGCTGGTGCTGGAGAAGACTCTTGCGAGTCCCTTGGACTGCAAGGCCAACAAACTGGTCAGTCCTAGAGGAGATCAGCCCTGACTGCTCTTTAGAAGGCCAGATCCTGAAGATGAAACTGAAATACTTTGGCCACCTCATGAGAAGGAAGGACTCCCTGGAGAAGAGCCTAATGCTGGGAGCGATTGAGGGCAAAAGAAGAAGGGGACGACAGACAATAAGGTGGCTTGATGGAGTCATTGAAGCAGTCGGTGCGAGCTTAAATGGACTCCGGGATATGGTAGAGGACAGGAAGGTCTGGAGGATCATTGTTCATGGGGTTGCGATGGGTCGGACATGACTTTGCAACTAACAACAACAACATAATGAAGATGGTGTCCAACCTATTCTAGATGGAGATATACTTCCCTTTGAGAGTCACATTTGTACCCAGTGAAACACTGTTAGATCTAGCCTTTACTTTAGAAGCTCAGTTAGCTTTTGTGGCCCAAAGTGTTTCTTTTTTAAAATTTTTAGCGTAAACTGGTTCATCTCTTCCTGGAACAGATAACATGTCTGTAGCTATCCTTGTTTTGCTAACATACAAATTTGAGAACTGGAGTGCATTGATGGGGCTGCCCTTAAGTACCACACAGAACTCCAGTTGGTTTAATACTTGCTAAATAAATCTTTCTAGGTACAATTCAGTATGTCAGCTTTAACCACAGAAGCCTTGAATGTTTTGTCTAATCCTAGAATCCTAGAATAATAGAGTTGGAAGGGACCTCCTGGGTCATCTAGTGCAACCCCTGCAATATGCAGGACATTCACAACCCTATCGCTCATCCACTGTAACCTGCGACCCCCTTGAACCTTCACAGAATCATCCTCTCCATCAGATGGCTATCCTATATCGACCTGTTTTACAATATATATCAGAGGTGTTTTTGAGCCCACAGGGTAAATTTATTATTATTAATAATAATCTGATCTATGAGTTAGATGGGCGATAGCTTCTTAGGTGGCACCAACCAATTGTGAAACTCCCTAGGGACATCTAATTGATAATGCTCATAAGGTTTTGGTACCATTTTCTCTCTGTAAACTTATCTGCAATGTCTGGTACAAATGACACTTTCTGTTTTATAGGCTGTTCACTTAAGAGTTGTCCATGTTCATTCAGTGCCAGCTATGATGCAAACATGCAAAGGCTTCTACACTCCAAAATCTAGGGTTACTGTACATGTGCATCTCCAGGGAGGGCTAAGAGATCCTGCTGAGATCCCATGGAAATGGCATGTGTGCTTTGGATAGTTTTGTGGAGTTCTGGAACAGGGACACTATGCTGCAATTTAGGCGCTGCCTGTATAAAAAACTGAACATGCTATTCTGTCTGTATCCAGTTAGTACTTGGCCATTCTCAGGACAACTCCCTGCATATAGACCCTGCTCCATTAGCTTCTGTTTATACACCTTTAGATACAAGCAGTAGCTGTATTGCAACTGAAATTGTTAATTTTTGCCCAGGGAAAATTAATCTTTGTGCCAATGATAACATTTAGTATATGGAATTTAATTCAATAGACTGTTTTTATTATTAAATTCAGTTTGAGGTTGGGAATGAGTGAAATTACCCGGAGGGTATATTTTGTATAAAAATAACATGAAGCTGAACTACTAAAATGTAAGCCATGCTTGTGCGATATTAACGGCATGGAAAAATACAGAGGGCATACAAATAGAAGATGAAATCTAAGTGAAAAACCATATACATTTTCCCTTTGATAAAGTATGCCTAACTAATAAAGGATTTTACAAAAATAAAGTGCAGAAGTATATAGAAACAGATAACTCAGAAGAAGGAGAGAGAGAGAAAAAATTCTAACTCAGAACACACCTGTGCAAACAGATCTTCCTGCCATCTTATATGCCTAGAGCCTTTGATGCCCTGGCCATGCCTTTGCCTAGGCAGAGGAGAAACAAACTCAGACTGATTTTCTTCAGCTGCTGCTAGCCAGTGAGCAGGGTCTTCCCCAATTCCTCTCCAGGGAGATCAAGTGTCTGCTGTTGGCAAAACCTTATGGATGCCAGGGGAAAAAAACTATCCTCTTTCATAAAGGCTAATGTCAATGAGAAGTCAGAAACTAATTGCATTATTTCCCCATCCTTCAGTTATTTAATTTATTTCTCCTGAAACATCAAATGTGTTTGAAAATTACTAGCCAGGTTCCTGGCATGGTTATATTATAGAAACCACGTTGCATCTATTATTCAGAATCTGCAAAGGTCCCCTGTTTCTTCTGGATACAATTCAAGGGATTCACTTAAACATGTAAACTTTTCAGAAGCTCAAGAGCTTTCCCTGGTTCCCATTGCACGTGCCAAGGTCTGAAAAGGGTGACCTCTTTAATTATTTCTTCTGTGCATTAGTTTATCGTCAGGTTACACTGTGAGAATCTTTGGAGGTTGCCCCAGAATTGTGGACCTCGCTCAGATGAATTCATTGTTCCAAAATGAAGCAACTTAGCCATCAAAGACATCATTGCAAGGTCTTCTACAGATGCCTCTACCCCTGAAGTAAATCAGATAGAGCTGTTTCTGTGGTTATGCTGCATTGGTGGAACACCCTTCAGAGACGTTCACCTGACTCCCTTTTCCTCATCTCTCAGATTCCATGTGAAGTCTAGACCAGGGGTAGTCAACCTGTGGTCCTCCAGATGTCCATGGACTACAATTCCCATGATCCCCTGCCAGCATTTGCTGGCTCATGGAAATTGTAGTCCATGAACATCTGGAGGACTACAGGTTGACTACCCCTGGTCTAGACTATTAATTCTAAATTGTGGATTGTTAAATTTGGGGGCAGGCTGTAGAGGTAGAACAAATTTCAAGCCCAGTAGCACCTTAAATACCAAAACATTTTCCAGGGAATGAACTTTCATGAGTAATTTCTGACAAGTTGACCTTTGACTCATGAATGCTTATACCATGGGAAATTCCGTTGGTCTTTAAAAGGCTACTCAGTTTGAATGAAGCTTTTCTGTTCACTTCTTCCCCCATTACCAGCTAGAATGATCTCCCCCAGTTCATCCCCAATGAGATCTAGTGGCTGCTGTTGCCGATATCTTGTGGGTGCCAGCAAAAATATCCACTCTTATAAATGCAAATGGAAATTATATGCTTGAGACATCGTCTAGCTATGCATTGTGTTACTGGTTGGACTTTACCCTCCACTGGAAGGAATTTGTTTTAATGAGTATTTTGCTGCTGTTTATCATTATAACACACTAATTTGCTTGTCTCTTAAACAGTACAGCATCACACTTGTTTTGGGATGAGCCATTAATGTAATACAAACCAACAAAGCCAATTAAAAATAGTGATTTCCAGGTGATAGTGTAGAATAGTTGCATTTATATTAGCCTCCTCCTAATATTGGATTGGTAATGACTGGGGAAGGCACTGGCAAACCACCCCGTATTGAGTCTGCCATGAAAACGCTGGAGGGCGTCACCCCAAGGGTCAGACATGACTCGGTGCTTGCACAGGGGATACCTTTACCTTTACCTTAATATTGGATTCGAAGGAGAAGAGTAGGTTTTTATACCCTACAAGGTCATCTAGTTGGCTGCATGCAGAGAAGCGGAGAATCAAACCCAGCTCGCCAGAATAGAAGTTTCTGCTCTTAACCACTGTGCCACGCTGGCTCTCGGAACTCAGTGACCAATTTGTTCCCCCAAATCTGATGCTGAAACTGTCAGTATATATATAAATGAATTTCCCCCTTATTTTGTGGAAACTCTTATAGCTGTGTTTAGCATGCATTCCATCAGTTCCTATTGAATACTAAGCCCTAGATGTCTGAAAGTGTTTTGTCACTGATTAGCAGTAGCTTCCAAGTGGGCTGGACCACAGTGACATCTGCAACCATGCTCATTAAGTTACAGAAATGCAGTAAGACGAGACACCTGAACAGCCAATAAAATCAGATAAATCTAACAGAAACCTTTTAATGGCTGGAAACATACTGTAAGAACATCAGGCTTCCCTTCCTGGATCTGCCACATCCATTTCGCCCTGCACTCTCTTTCTGGCAGAGATCAACTAGATGTTTTGGATGATTTCATAAGAGATGAAGGCGCTTTCTGTCTCCTTCTTTGATTCCTGCACAGGCATTCAGAAGTATCATTCTGTTTGTACACTGAGCTTCCATTTTAGAGGTTTGCCAGTTTTGTTTTCATTTTTATTTCAAACTTTTCATGCGTTTATGTATGTGTGTTATTATTCTCTTTAGTTCTCATTATTACATTCATTTTAATTTCCATGGGTTCTAATAAAAAAACATTTATGTCTTTAATTCTTTGCATTCTGTACCAGTTGAAGTTTCCAGGTTGGGGCAAGGGTAGGCCCATGTAGAGCAATTTTGTTCCTAGACCTCATGAGACTTTCCTCAGCCTTCACTTCCTCTATTCTCTGTTCAGTCTCTCCACCACTACCAGTGGCTCTCTGCAATAGGTTTTATGCAGGAAGGAGGACTTTTTCACCTGTCCTTGTGGAAATATTCACTAAAGCAATGTTGAGAATTCACATATCACTGTGCTTGCATGGGGAAATTATTGCTGGTTCACCTCACCAGTATCTCCCCTCTCTCAAAATCTTTAGAAGCAGCTTGGATGCTGTTGTTATGAAGATGCTAAGATTGGGGCACATGTGCCTGAGGAGGGTTGATTCGATGGCTCTGGGTGGGTAACAACTAGTGGTGGGCATGAGAAAATGTAAGTTGGTTGGATTTGGGGGTGGTTGTGGGTCAGGGGTATGTTTCTGGCTTCTCCTCCTGTGGGAGGGGGCAGCCATGGCTCAACCCTAATACCCCCCCACCACTTCCACCGCCCCTACATACAGCATCTTCAGAAGTTTAATCTCCAGTAACAGAGGTTGCAAACCAGTGTTCATGGATGTTTGTGGCCAAACTTCCCATTGCGGCCTACAGCTCCACTCTCCCATCCTGACACTCTACCTTGAACGTGACCACTGTAGACTTATTTCCCTTTCAGAGTGTTGAGTAAGGAAGGATGCTTTTTATTTTATTTATTTATTTTATTTGTTCACATTTATATACTGCCCTCCCCGAAGGCTCAGGGCAGTTTACATAGAACTGAGAACTATACAAAGAACCACACAAGTGAGTTTGGGGTGAATGGATACAAAATGGTAGAAGGTATCTCTGAATATGGCTAACAGCTGACAGGCACTATTCTGATAGCCTCAGGTGATAATGTCACCTATTAATTAAGGGCTAAGAGAAATAAATGTATGTATGTATGTATGTATGTATGTATGTATGTATGTATGTATGTATGTATGTATGTATGTATGTATGTATTTATTTCTATCTATACTGTCATTCTGACCGATTCCAATGGTTCATTGCATAGAAGAGCTTTTATTATGTACTTCCATTTTATCTGTTGTTGGGGGATTGCTTAGTTTTTATTAATAGGGTTGTATAATTTTATATTGTATATTGTTTTTATGATATTGTTGTGAACCACCGTGAACCAGCTTGCTGGGAGCGGCGGTATACAAGTCTCACAAATAAATAAAACCCAAGGATCTGTGAGGATCTGACTTTTGGGACCATGTTTTTGCTTCTTGGCATGACCTTGAAGGTTTGGATCCTTGATTTTTGTGGTGTGTGCTGTGGATATAGATAGAATAGATAATCTTAGAGTGAGATTGAGGTGACTGGATGCAAAACCCTTACGATCCGTGAGGATCCATGCTTTGGAACAATGTTTTTGCCCTGTGATATTTCTATAAAGGCTTAGGTCTGTGATTTTTATGGTGTATACTGTGGCTACTGTTAGAAGTGATCTTGAGAGCCAGTTTGGTCCAGTGGTTAGGAGTTTGGACTTAATCTGGCGAGCCAGGTTCAATTCTGCGCTCCCCCACATGCAGCCAGCTGGGTGACCTTGGGCTTGCCACGGTGCTGATAAAACTGTTATGACCGAGCAGTAATATCAGCACTCTCTCAGCCTCACCCACCTCACAGGGTGTCTGTTGTGGGGAGAGGAAAGGGAAGGCGAATGTAAGCTGCTTTGAGACTCCTTCGGGTAGAGAAAAGTGGCATATAAGAACCAACTCTTCTTCTTCTTCTTCTTCTTCTTCTTCTTCTTCTTCTTCTTCTTCTTCTTCTTCTTCTTCTTCTTCTTCTTCTTCTTCTTCTTCTTCTTCTTCTTGTGAGTTTGGGGTGTCCCAGTGCAAAAATCATGAGGATTTGTGTATTTTAACCATGTTTCTGCCTCACTGTGGCACCAAAATGCTGTGGATGCATGACTTAAAAATCAGAACATCACCCAGAAGTGTTGTCAGTTCTGGCTGCAGGGGCTGGTGATTGTGACATCACTTTGGGTTGTGACATCACTTCACAAGCAGTGCGCTCCCCAGTCTCCTAGGGTTGGGAACCCTACATGCACAGGCACAAGTGGAGTTTTACTTGAATCCTATAATGGAACCCCTCCATTACCTGAAAATCCTGGTTCAATGCAGCAATTGAGTTTTATAGACATTTTTACTGACAAGGACATAATTGAGCTTCCTTAATTTCTTAAAACACCAGCAAAGAAGGGGTTATTATGTTCTGTTCTGAAGAGGTCATTAAAACTTCTAGCCTCTACCCCAATAAATATTACACTTGTGTGACAATGTTCAGTTTCCACCAAATGTTCCTGAAGTGGAGGAGTGACTGTGTGTGCCACTAGATCCATGCAGGCACGTTCCTCGAGGGAAGTGCATTCGTGTGTGGCACTGTGTTTAAAAGTTTCAGTTCACAGATAAGTTGCTGTGCGGTGTACACTGCCCTTCTGTGTGCTCCAGCAATTATTCACTTGAGTGGACAGCATGTAATTTTGGCTTCTCCCAGGGCAGCAGTAACTTGTAGTCCTCACTTTTTAATGATTTGTTCAAAGGCTTTTGATGAATATGCACATTATATACCTCAGAGCGATGTCGGCCTATTTAGCATCTGACTTGATGCCCTTTTCCGAGCCGTACAATCTCTGCGGTGCTTAAACGTGAAGTGTTCACAATGCGAGGTGCACTGGTGTATGAAAACCTATGTTTAATAGATGTCACACAAGAAGAACTTATGTAGGGAAAAGCATTAGATACTTCCCTTGAGTAATGATAATGTGGACTGGAGAGAAGCAAGCCAAATATTTCTTTTTGAATAGGAGTCTTAGTCTTCAGCATTAACGTGAGTCAGGCAGTCCAAACAAGGCTTGGAGTGTTCCTAATCTTAATCCCCAAGTGCAAATCAGGTGAGACTTGACATTCCCTTGGCAGGTAATTGATGTACAGACGGAAAACATGAAGTTGCCCGTCTGTTATCTTATTATGGGATTTAATCCCACCTTTCCTCACATTTGAATTCTCAGTCTCCTCTTTTGTGAACAGAAATCAGCCCACTGCCCCCCAAAACACATTCAGTCTGTCATTGATACCATTTATTTTTAATTTTAGATTTATATCCTGCCTTACAGCAAATGCCAATATTTTGTATAAATAGCTCTAGCTCCTTTAAAGGGCTGAAAAGGAAGAAAACCAAGCATACATGAAGTGACATAAATTTCGCTTCCTCAGAGTGCCCCTAATTTACAACCATTCAACCATGTATAGCAGCCTTTCTCAACTTTTCTGCTGTTGAGAATCCCGAGACATTCTTCAGGCTTTGAGAAACCCCAGAAGTGGCACAGTCATGCAGAATATGGTTGGGAAGCAGAGCTGTGTACTTACCTACCCAGAGTCCCTCCCTTTCCTACCCCCTCCAGGCCCATCGTTGGTCATTTGGGGAGGGGTGGTGGTGGCTCAACATGATTTCACCTGGTAAATATTTAACAATTTAAAAAATATATATTAAAATGAATTAACTCCCACCCATTTGAGAAACTGAGTGGCTTTGGATAGCCATGGTCTCAGCCATAACCCTGGTGGAAGAGTGCCATTTTACAGGCCCTGAAGAACTTTGGCAGTCCGTCAGGGCCCAGATTTCCACTGGCAATTCATTCCATCAGATTGGAGCAAGGGCCAAAAAGGCAAATGTTTTTGGACCCAGGGATTACTGACAGATTGGCAGTAGCAGAGTGCAGTGCTCTCCGGGGAGCATATTGGGACAAGCAGTTCCTTCATATACTCAGGGCCCTGAGCACATAGGGCCTTAAAGGATTGTCCCAAAACCTTGAACCTGATCTGGAACTCCACTGGTAGCCAGTGTAGCTGTTGGAGGGCAGGTTGAATATGGCCTTCCTTGGGGTCCCCAAAGGACCTGTGCAGAAGTGTTTTGCACCAGCTGTAATCTTCAGACCACGGCAAAGGTTAGCCCTGCATAAAGTGAGTTGCCCTGGAGATGACTGCTGTAGGGATGACTTTCCTAGATTTTAAAGTGTTATTTCTGTCTATCCATTGTGCTTTGCAATGCCTAATATGCAGAGCAACAATTTCATAAGGGAGAAGGATTGTATACACCAGTCGTTTGTGCTACCTTATCTTAAACCCCTTAAGAGCTTTATATTTTCATTCATTGCCATACCCATTCATACAGGTTATTGGTGATTTCTGTTGCTCCTGTGACAATGAAATGCCCTATTTGGCTTTGCAGTGCTGAGGAGCCTAACAGGGTGTTTGTATACCTCCCAGGATGGTGGGATAGTGGCATGCACAGCAAGGTGTAGTGGACCCTTCCTACACTGGAGTTGTGTATGTGGACATACAACTCCAGGACAGACCATGATTTTGTCCTCCCTGAGTACATGTGAAGTGGTGGGGCATGCAGCCCTGCTGCTAGGAATCAGCGGCAGCCCAGTGTGCCCAAGTGTGTGCATAATCAGCCCGAGACTAGAAAAAACCCCATACATGTAAAAATGTATATATCAACACTACTCTATATCAATGGTCCTCAACCCCCGGTCCGGGGACCGGGACCGGGACCGGGACCGGTCCGTGGATCAGTCAGTACCGGGCCACAGCTCTTCCTTGTCCTTCTCCCTGGCTGCTCTTCCACCGGCTCACTTTTGGAGATCTCCAGTGGCCACCATGGCTGGGCGTCCCCCTCAGCATGGCACTGCACAGCTGCTGCTGGCAGTGCCCCCCAGCAGATGGCAAGAAGTCAGGGGCACCGGTGGGAAAGCAAGTGGAGCAGGGGCTCAGGCGGCAGCAGCAACATCCCTCGGCAAAAGGCTACCCCCCACCAGGCCTTGGTAAAATTGTCAAGCGTTGACCAGTCCCTGGTGATAAAAAGGTTGGGGACCCCTGCTCTATGTGACTGAGTCCCATGCGGGCTAAATGAGGAGAATCCACTGCCCTATATGCACATATTTATGTATGTGTAGGTCTGTTAATCTGAGTTATACAAAGCACTTGGAATTATGGCCCGTTGGTTTCCACAAGACTTTCAAGAATTGTGGTTAGATGGGTGCCATGGTAGTTTTTCCTAGGCTTCATGTGACAAGGGCTACTTTTATGTATTTCCCTCCTATTAGGTCTTGAATCAGAGGTTGCAGGGCTTTAAAAATACTCTCCATAGGTCCCATCCTTGCCCATTCATGTCTTTAGCTAGTGCCATAAACTCCACTCTAATGGAATCGGAGAGTCCCTTTGAGGATTCATGAAACATTACAGTGGGCATAGTTTAACTAGCAAAATCAAGCTCATTGCTTCTTTAGAATAAGAAGCATAGAGGTACCAGGGGACCTTCTTAACATCAACTGGCCCTGGTATCAAGTATTCCCAGGCTACCCATGTAATGTGAATTATTAGCAGATTGGAAGTGACATCAATTAGTTATAAGGCTGTGTTTGTGATGGAAAATAAAAATGAGCCGCTGTACTCAGAAATCTCAAATTCATCTCTACATTGCCTAGGGATTTCCCTCCCCACTTCTCTCCCCACAATATCAATTATCAGTTTATAATATAATATTGTTGACTTAACAATGATATATTTCCGGCTGAAGGCAGAAATGCATTTTGCATTAATAAATTGTTTTGAAATGGGTTTAAGGAATATTTCATTATCGATGAAAGGCAGCTATAAACTGTATTTGGTGGTCTCTCAATCACTCCTACCTGTGGCCTGTTTATGAGGCTAGGCATTTATCAGCGTGGCAGGAAATATTATACATGCGATAGACAGCTATTAGTTCTCCTCAAGCCAGAAGTCCTCCTACCTTATACCCCCAATGCCATGGGAAAAATTCACTTGGTATTTTCTTTCTGGCAACTGTGCGGCTGTTCATAATTTGATGGAAAATTGATTAATCACACATTTAACTCAATGCAAGATCTTCTGCACTGTAATAAATTATGGCCATTAATCAATAAGTACAAAGTAATTCCAGGAGTCTGGAGACATGCTGGTTTCTAATAGAAAAGCTTGCGCTGAGGCCTCCGTGCCGGTGACCACTTCATCTGAGGTATTTTGCACCTGCCTCAATCCAATTAGATGACATAATTAATGAATCTCAATGTGCTTGATAATTTGTTATACAAAAGGAAGAATGTTTTGGCACATCCATTAAATTCTGATGTACAGCCCCTCTCTGCAAAGAGATAGAGAGCTACAGAAGGAGCTCGGCTGTATGGACTGTACATATCCTGCGAGGAAACAGTCAAATCAAAGAGAACGGGAAGCCCAAGTGAATGGGTCTCCTCTGCTAGAGAATGAATGGAAACAATCTGTGTGTTAGGGGGGGGGGGAAATCCAAGCCATCTTGCTTCTTTTATGACAAATTAAATGGTATGATTAGAGTAAGTATTCAGGAAGTATTGTTTCCCAGCCGGCCTAATCAATGTTTCCTTGGTTAAGTATCAGTTACAGTTTTACATATCACAGTCCTTTTGCACCTGTTCAAGGGAACCAACAAATAAGCACTCAGTAGACTTTACAGCGAGAGGAAAGCATGCAAAGATAAAAAGAAAAGCCAGGCTGCTGGTAATTCTGTCACTAAGAGACGACATGAGCAGATTTTGTTTAGAGACTTTGAAAAACAATTAGCTGAGGATTAGAGGACTAAAAGGGCCTTTCGTAGCTGTACCTGGAAAATGCTTTGCCCATTTAATGCCTTCTAAGCTGTCATTGTGCTTGAACTTCAGTCCCAGTGATTAATGGAAAGCTGGAGGGCGCAGCCAGGAGCTAAAGTCTCAATTATGAAAAAGCAGTAACTAGTTTAATGTGCTGATGCTTTTATACTTAAAGTGACAGCTGTGAAAAATGGCAATATTTCCAATCATGCTTTAATAATTTATCATTCATTTATTGGCATGTCCAACATACTTTACTTCCACTTTTCTTTTTCCCCTTCGAGGTTCACGGTGACTTGACTTATAGAAGGGCAAAATCTACTGCAAGTCTGGAAAGCTCAACTTTCCTTTAACAAACCACTGCTGACTGACCCAGTCACAGTAGGACAATTAGGTCCTTCTACCAACGCTTGCTACTTTCATGACTGCTACTTTGATACCTCTAGTATCACTCCTACTGTTTGTGTAGTGCCATGGCACCTGGCATGGTGCAGGTTCTCTTATTTATTTATTTTGATATTTGTACTTTGCTCTTCTTCCCCCTGGGAGCATGAAGTGGCTTCCATCGTCACTCATTCTTCCCCTATTTTAATCATGCAACAACAACCCTGTGAAGCAGGTCAGGCTGAGCGAGTGATTGGCCCAAGGCCAGCCAGTAAGCTTTCACAGCAAAGTTGGGATTTCAACCTGGTTCTCCCCATTTCTCCTCTCACATTGTGAACACTACACCACGTGGGCCCAAATCTTAGATTGAAGTCGACGTTAACTGCAGATCGTTAGAGATGTAAAAAGGAAGAGGAAAGTTATTTCCCTTATAAATGTTTAATATGTTATAATAATTTTAGAGAAAGTAGGCAACTTTCGTATGGAAAATTATTTTGCGACAAGTGTTGTTATAGTTTTCTGTGGCTGAGAAATTGAAAACTTAACTGATGTCCTTCTGTTTTCTCTTTCATCTTGTATACAGCGGTTATCCTGCTTTGTCTTTTCTTTTCCCCTTGAACATTTATCTCAATGTTTATAAAATTGCAATAAAGTATCAAAATACCACGCGGGCTCAAATCAAGAAGCAACCTGGAAGATTAGCTGTGTTGGTCTGCAGTTCGAACAGTTAGATTTTGTGACTGGAAAACTGCACGAAAAACTTCTGCATGAAATCCCCATTGCCATTTTGGTACAGTGGCAGCTGGATTGGCAATAGGAAAACCACCAAATACCGCAGTTTTATTGACGAGCAGGCAACTAAATATAGTGAGTCAAAAGCACTGAAGAAATGCCTCTGGAGATATGTAGATGGTCAAATTCTCCACCATATCAATCCATTGCTGCTTGAAGTCAGTGTCAAGCCCCTGAGCAACTGCCAGCACCATGGGGGCTCAGCTTACCTGAAAATGTACCAACTCCACCAGAGGTCATCCTGCCATCTCCTCAACTGCATCCTCCTCCTGTTCCTCCTCCTGTTCCTGAAACCTCACCAAATTTCCTCAGCAAATTTCCTCCAGCCCAGACTGGTCAGGGATCCTGGTGTGTCTTTTTGGTATATGTGTGTGTGTGTGTGTGTGTGTGGGTGGGTGGGGGGTATTATCTGGGCATGGGATTCATATAGGTAGTTGTGGCAGGTAGTTTTGAATTTCCTGCATTCTGCAGGGGATTGGACTAGATGACCATGGAAGTACCTTCCAACTCTATGATTCTATGACTGGAGAAGTAAGTAAAGAAAGTTTAGAAAAGCAACCTAATAACAGGGTAGCTACTCTAGGTACGTGTTCACATCAGAAAAAGGCATTTAGATGAGGAATGGTAAAATGCTAAAAGGGCATTTGACACCTGAGGAACTTGTGAAGTTCAAATACAGAAAATTTCATTGTATTAAATTAATTAATTAAATTTACTGTTAATAAAACACAAGCTCTGTACAGTTAACATCTTAGAAAAACAAAACAAACAAATTCAGGAAATAAGATGGTTCCTTTCAGCTATTATAATTTTGCTTTGCTCACATGTTAGATTTTATTTTTTAAATAAATCATTTAAATAGATCATTTAAATAGATCATTTCATCCACCATTCTCATCTTTGGAGGTCTCCATAAATACTCTTCGTATTTCTCTTCCTTAGCTCTGAACTACTTCAAAATCCCAAGCATTGAAGGCATGGAAACATAAGTAAAATCTCGACTTATTTGCTATCGATAGACTTTAATTGGAATGGTCATGATTTTACTTTATACATGAAATTATTGCCACACAGTTTAAAGAAACTTTTTTTTCCTCTCGGAAGGGGCAAAACCCATGTGGCCTCCTGTTTGCAAATGTGGGACGGTAAACCTCGTATTTGCAGCCTCCAAATGGGAGACCCCTCTTGCATTTCCCTCTGCCCCATTGTGGTTTTTTTTGCCTCCTGACAAGGCTGCAAGGGAAAACAAGCTGAACTTCTCCCCCCCCCCTTCCTCACTCCTTGGCTTGCCAATCATAGCAAGTCACCAATCACAGCACATCAGTTCTCTTGTGGACTGAAACTTTCTTTCCCCCAAGCCCCAAAATTATTTTTAAAGGCATGTTCATGTTGCTATGCCACAACACAGAACCATTTTAAATTAAAAATTAACATTGCCATGTTGCTATGGAGAAATGCCAGAACAATACAGCATCCCCCCTTCCGTTTTTTGGATGTGTGGTATTTCAGACTCGATTTATGTCTGGGTAGATATGTGAGAGGCTGGAAATGGTGACTGGACCATGATGAGTGATTGTGTGTAATCAGTGGGCTTAAAAAACAAAACACATGCATGCCTAGATGATCAGGAGAGGGCTGCTTTATCCTGCACCCCCCTTTCCCTGTTTATTCTCCATCTCCAGAAAACACAAATGGGACAGAAAACACAAATGGAAGTGTTTTTCCTGCCTGATCTTAAAAAGACAGTGGACACTTTAAAGAAGATTTTATTTTACCTTTGACAATGTAGCTTTGCGGTCCCGCAGCAACGTGGACTGCACCATTTAAAAAACAAAACTTGGAGCAGGAAATGGGGATGGGAGGGCAGGTGCAAGGGGGGGGGGCAATGCTAGTAAGACTGTTGCATGTTTCCCCCTCCAGACCGGTTTGCCTCTGGTTACTCACTAACGGGATGTGAAATCACAAATACACTTTTTGTGATTTCCCTCATCCCAAGGCAAATCTAGGAAAAAACTTGAGCCAGCCCCTGGACAGCCTTGAGATGCAGGTGACATCATGTGGAGGGGGGGGGGGCTCTAAAACCCACCAGCAACCAGAGGCTGTCCAGAGGCAAATTCCTCATGTGGAAATGGTCTGAGAAATATAAGTAAAATATATCTACTAGTAAATGCCTGGAAATACGTTTTGGGGGAGTGGAGACAGTCCTGTATATACAGTTCTGAGGGAAAGCTATTCTAAACTCTTAAACCCATGTTATTTGACCCCCTTTAACTTATTTATCTGCAATAACAACACAGATACATCTTTTAAATGTGTTCATAATAGAAGGAATGTTTTTCACACAGATGATGTTTTTCTGCTAGAGCAAAAACTGGATGAAAATAATCATATAAATATGCCACTGAACTCTAACCTTGCTTTGGACTGCAAAGTGTGCTTATTACCATGCTTACAAGGAACAGTTCTAAGAATAGAATGAATACTGCTGTTTCCTATGACAGTGACTGCCAGAATATTATATGCCCAATATTGGAAAACTAAAGAGATTCCCAGGAAGGGGGATTGTAGCAAATAGGCCTTCCCAGCTTGCCACAGCTGCTTAGCAGTTTCTCCTTCCAGTTTCAGTGCTGTTTTGCTCTTAGTAGCAGGCTGTTCAGTGAACGGCTTCCTGTAAAGTTACCAGTTAGTAGTTAGCACCCTGTGGGATACTGGTGTGACATCATTTCCAGGGTGACCCTGGAAGTGACATCATACTGTTGATGTGATGACAATTGTGTGCCCATTTCTTCCTCCCCCCTCCATGCCACGGTATGGAGTGATGGAGGGGCTCAGGGGCTGCCACCAGGATATCTTTAGACCCTTTCCAAAGTACCATCACAGTGCCCCATGTAGATGGGCTAACCCAACTAGAGCTACTAGTATGGGCTGAATTTTCAGAAAGGATTCAAAAGATGAAAGACCACCAGAACTCAAAACCAATAATTTGATGTAGATTAGTTATTCCTCAGTACTGCTTCAGATGCCATTTTCCAAAGAGCCAAGGCTATTTTCTGTTAGAAGCAAAGCCTTTTCAATATATGCTCCTCAGCTTTGGAACTCTTGTCGCTTGAGATCCATTTTCTAGGGTTGCCAGCCTCCCGTTGGGGGCTGGAGATCCCTTGGAATTACGACTATATAGATCTCTAGACTACATGGATAGTTTATCTATTTATTTATTTACAAGATTTGTCCCACTTCTCCTGGAGTCCATAGCTACTTTGGAAGGTGGATTGTATGGCATTATTGCCTGCTGAGGTCCCCCTCCCCCCTCTTTAAAGTTTAACCTTCCAGGCTCCACTTTCAAGTTTCCATCTCTCTTGAATGCTGGTTAAAACTTATTCATTTCATGTGGCTTTTTCTAGATAAGTTTCTAGCTAAAGTTCTAGCTAAAGTTTCTAGCAACACTGTACCTGGTTGAGTTATTATACAAGTGTTTAGAGAAAGTGGTGTATTTATTTTCTTATTTAAGCTACGTGTGTGTGATATAGCCAGGAGATCCTAAGATTGACTGGCTGCCAGGCAAGAGATGTTTGTAGGTGGTTTGCCACTGTCTGCCCTGGTATTCCTCGAAGATCATCCTTCCAAGGGCTAGCCAGACCCAACCCTGCTAAGCTTCTAATGGGATCAGAGTTGCCTGGGCTATCCAGGTATTTGGAAGCATTGCAGGTATTTAGGAAGCACTAAACTGTGACGCCAAATTTAGGAAGCAGTCAGATATTGCTGACTGTGTGCCATAATCACATATCTCTTTCCTCACCCAGTTTTCAGCTTCTTTCCTTTACTTTCTCATTTTATGGGTCCCTCCCACTTCCTTTTGCATTTTGTGGGTCCATTCTTGTTCTTTCCCTCCCATTTTTGGCTCTTCTCCTTTCCACAACCCCCATCATGACTCCATCAGAATTGAACTTTCTGACGTCTGAACAGGAAGAATATCTAGAGAAGGCTGCAGAGAATGGCTACCTTGTGCTGTTTTTCCTTACTGCCACTTGGTACTCTCTCCTCTGGGAGACTGGCCAAATATCTGTGGTGACCTTCAGCATGGCTTGGCTTAGATAGAAGTCCCACCATGCTGACCCTTAACACCAGCCATGGCACATGTCCACTCCTTGTCATTTTTAGATGATGTTTCGCAAGGAGCATTTCTTCCTGTTTTTTTTTTATGGGGGCTTTAGAAGTGCTTTTTTTATACTAACTTTGTCTTGAATCCTATGTTCTCCAGCATTTCATGCCAGTTGCTACAGAGGCTTTCTTTCATTGCAGATTTTGCTTCTTCTGTCATTAGCGTCCCGGTGTACATACAGGCTCCTTGAAAAAAACAGTGAGCATGAGGAGTAGAGAAAACCTTCCGTGGCATCCGGAGAGAAATGTGAGGGGAATGGGGTCACAGCATCCCAGCTCTTAAAAAAATAGAGATTTTTAGATGACCAAGAAATTTTAACTAAGAATGTAGTCTGATAATTAAATATGGTATGGACATCTTGTTACAGAGCATATTAGTGTGTTAGGCATATGCACCTTATTAGCCCCGTTTAGAAACAATAAACACAACTCTATTCTTGACTGGTATTTTTTATTTAAAAAAACCAACAACTTTGGCTTCATAACTCTTTAATATGTGCACAACCTTTTCCTGCATGAGGGTTTATTTCCCTCAGAGCCATTTTTTTCTTTTCAAGAATCCCGCCTTCTGTTGCTGAGATGGATAAGAACAATGCTTTATTTTCTATGAATAATGGCCAAAAGAAGAATTTCTCTCTTTTTTTCTCCCACTGTTTTAACATGACATTTCTAGGTTCCATTGAATTAATGCTACCTTAATCCAAATGTTATTTGTTGAAGAAGCACCAGGTATCTTATTGGTGCCATTAAACACAAAAGGGTCTGAAGAGGCTGCAAATCCAATCTAATAAGCTCTTTGATAGTGTTAAGTATGCCCTCTCACCAAATTCATGCCTGTTTAAATGGAGATAGGAAAGACTGTGACATCAGATTTAAATATTAGGTAATGAGTGATCTGAATCCAGTATTGATAGAGCCCAAGATAGGCACTTAGCATTTTAATAATGCTTTAAATGACCATTACAGCCCACTAAGGCACCTCATTCTGAAGGTAAGCATCATGAAAAAATACTATGGTTAAAGTTCTTCTCGAGATGCAGAAATAGGGAGGAGAAAAATGAGCCTGTTGATTGCAGTCTTAAATAAAAACAAAAGTATGCTGGACTTGATTAAAAGTGGTGATAGCTATGGTACTGTATACGGAACATGAGCGAGTACTGTATGGTGAAATCACCTTTCTTGAGCAGGGGTAGTCAAACTGCGGCCCTCCAGATGTCCATGGACTACAATTCCCAGGAGCCCCTGCCAGCATTCGCTGGCAGGGGCTCCTGGGAATTGTAGTCCATGGACATCTGGAGGGCCGCAGCTTGACTACCCCTATTCTTGAGTTTAGGAGGCACATCAGGGTTTTTTGTGGGTGACATCATTTGTCATTATACCAATCGACACCCTGATATCAGGCTGGCTTTGCATAACTAGCAATCAACAAACTTCCCTTGAAGTATATGGGCAAGAATGGCAGCTATTGTGCTACTTAGCAAGAAGCAAAAGGTCTAGAATCAACACAGTGACTTAGTGGTATGTAACAATGATGGTGAATATTACATGGGACTACGAGTGCAAGAGTTGGTGAACTAAAGCGGCAAGTTCCAAGGTGTGGTAGATTTGGCCGGCATTGTTCTAAAATGGCTACAGAAAAAAAGGGGGCTATGACACAATGATCCTAAGCATCTGAATAAATAATGTGTATTCCATTAAAGGCAGCAGGACAGTGGTTTATGGAGTGCCCCATTTACTGAATTTCAGGGATGCTTGCAATGTACACATTTCTCCCACAGTGGCTGATGCAAGGTGAATACCCACCTGCCCCACTGAGCAAGGCCCTTGCCCCCTTTCCTGAAACACAGGGCAGGTGCCCTGTGAGGAAGTAGTACTCAGAAGAGCCGTAAGCAGTGTGTCAAAGAGCCACTGAGCATCACTAAAATAGGATATACTTGGCTGTTAGATGCACATTTGGTTTCAGATTTATTTCTATATTTTAAAATGGCTAGCCCACTTTTTTACTCAAAATAGTTTCAAAATCCCATTTCTCTCTCTCTCTCTCTCTCTCTCTCTCTCTCTCTCACACACACACACACACACACACACACACAGAGAGAGAGAGAGAGAGAGAAAGAGAGAGAGAGAGGATAGCATTAGACTACATAAATGATTTTAAGATGCCTGGAATCTTTTTTTCCACCCTGGTGAAGTTAACCTGTAAAAGGCAAATTGTGTTCACACACTGCTCCAGCTGAGATCAGATTGTATGGGAGGGGAAGAGGGATTTCACCCTTCAATAACGTGTTTGGCTTGCTAACGCTAATAAAAATGAAGGGTGGCTGGTTTCCATTAGGCCACCACGTTTTTATTAGCATTTGAAAAGGAAAAAAAGAGATTATTTTACAGGACACTTTAAAAGTGCCAGTAGCAGTATAGGGAGCCCAGTTTGGATGAGTGAAACTGAAGGGCAGCCCCAACCCAAGCCAGAACTGTATGCTCATGCACACAAAACACAATTTGCCCAATGCAGGTAGATACTGAGGCATAGTCTTTGTCAAGTCTGTGCTCTGTAATTCCCTCATTAATAATTGCACTTACAAAAATGTCCTGTCAACAAGAAATCACACTTCTTTCTGCCCTTCAATAGGCTGCCCTCCAGATCTCTTCAGGTAGCCCATTCCATAACATCTGTGACACAATGAAGAAGGCCTGACATGGTATTAAGATGGAATGAATGTTCCAAATGGAAGGTATCAGTTACAGCGCAGAAGTGAGTCGGCAGATGGGTTCATATAGGGAGAGATGTTTCTTTAAACACAGGGCTCCGGTTCAGGAAGGGCTTTATTGGGTAAAGGGAAATAAAAGGCACATATCTTTCTCTCTTCACCTGTAGGATGGTTGGGAGTTTATCTTCAGATCTTTTGGAATTTTCACAAGATCACTGACAGTTCCCTAGTTTCATGTATGGAAATATAACACAGGAGAGAAATAACACTAATGTTATAATAGCTTGTAAAACAAGACATCCAGATTTATATTTTGAGAGCTCTGTTAGTAGTTAATCTGCTGCTGACCACCTGCAGAGGAGAGCGGGAAGAGCTGTCTTTTGATCTTCTTTATGAAAGGACCTTAAAGGGTGGAGAAAAATAGAAGAGAAAATAAATGTGGATGAACCTTAAAAGGTTTCAGTGGAAATATTCTGTTTGGAGCCATTTGGTCCTTTGAACAAGAAAAGTCCATATAGGACATTAAATGTATGGCCAGGGGTGGGAAGGGAACATCTGCGTTTTAGGTCAAGCTGGATCAACATACATTTAATGTAATTCAGCTAACTTCTCACAGGTCACTGCCTGTCTGCTATACTCATTTGGAAGGTTCCTGTTCTCTCAGGGAAGGTCAATAAAGACACACTATTTTGATCTGAATAAAAGAAATGTGAGTAACAACTTTATTCGGCTACACTTATGCAGCCACATTTGTGTATTAGATCCATGGATTGCTTATCACTGCTGCTAATTACTTTAGCTTCATAAGTAATACTTATCCTGTTTGTTGGAGGCCAGTAGATTCCTTTTCTAGTTTTCCATGTTAATTTAATGGAACTCCCTAGTATCACAAAGTTCTGCATTATCTTTGTTTCAGTTGGACCCATTTCTGTTTCTTGTGTGATACAGTTAATCGTGGCAATAAACATTATCCAAAACTTCTTGCAAAATGACCCCAAATGTTCATTTTGAATGAAGGTATGAACATATCCCCTTCAGAAGTTGCTAATAATCAGGCTGCTTTCTCTTTCCATCAGATAAGTTCAGGAGTGGATGTGTTTGAATCTGTGGAGAAATGATGGGCAATCAATAATCAATCAATTAATCAATTCAACTAGCAGGCTTAATGAAGTGGCCCCTGATGTGCAAGCAGAGTTGCAGGCTTGCTTTCTCCCCTCGCTTTGAATGGGGAAACAGGTGAAATGTGAATGATGTCACCGTATCTGTGAAATTCAGATGAAGAAGTGAGGGGAATGTTTAACCCAGTGATAAGCCAGCACTCAAGGTGTTCAAGAAATCTAGCGACAATATTTAAATTTTTAAAACAATAATTCAGAAAAGTTACAAAGTGCTACAGAAATAGAGAGTTTTACAAATATTTCAGGCTAGTCCTAAAGCCCGTTGCACTCAGGTATGCAATGGGCACTAGCAGGGGGAGTCCATGACATTCACGCTGTTGCCCTACATGTCCAGGATGTTTGCGGCATGGGCAATGTTTGCGGCAGGCAGTTGGGCCACCACGTGAGCTGGCAGCTGGCTGGCTGGAGCGTTGGGTCAGGCCGGGCAGCGTGGTCTGCTCTCCTCTGTGGCCAGGAAACATCTGGCCATGAGGCTGTGAGTGCCTCGCGGCCAGCTCCTGGGAGTGTGTGCTCCACGGGCCGGCCCAGTCCAGGTACGCCCAGCTTTGCTTAAGATAGTAAACATGATTTATTAATTAAAATATTTATATTCTGCCTTTTCTCATGGCTGAAGACAACAGCATCCCTTCCTTCAGAAGATATACAAAGAGAACTCAAACAGCAGGTGCACTCATATGTGGGCAGTTACTTCTAATTCTTACCAAAATCTAAAAAATAAGTCTTTTCAAATATAAAGGTAACCTGACATTACTTCCAAAAAAGTATGCATTACAGGCATGTTTAGCTTCTTTCTCTACCTCTGTAAAGTTTGCAGAAATCATTTTTAGTGCTTATTTTATTACAGCTTGAGAGGGGTCACAGGCCTGTGAATCAGCAGAGACAAACTATTTTCAGTTGCAACCAGTTTGCAATAAGCTCATGAAAGCTTTGCAATCAGCTCACTACCAAGCTAGGTCCAAGAAGAATCTGGAAAGAGAGATCTTTTTTTTAAATACATTGAGATCACCTTGGATCATGAGAGGTCTTTCTTTCTTTCTTTCTTTCTTTCTTTCTTTCTTTCTTTCTTTCTTTCTTTCTTTCTTTCTTTCTTTCTTTCTTTCTTTCTTTCTTTCTTTCTTTCTTTCTTTCTTTCTTTCTTTCTTTCTTTCTTTCTTTCTTTCTTTCTTTCTTTCTTTCTTTCTTTCTTTCAACCCATAGAAATGTTTATTGTGCTGTTCTCACCATATAATTGTCCACCAAGCTGGGAAATATGTAGAGATTTGGGTGGTGGAGCCTGGGGAGAGCAGGTTTGAGGGAGGTGTGGGACCTCCAAGAGCCATTTCTCCAGGAGAACAGATTTTGCTCATCTGGAAATCAGCTGTAATAGTGATTGATCTCCAGGTACTGCCGGGAGGGTGGTCACCCTGACCTTACCCAAAACAAAAAGGAGAAAATATCCTGATCAAAGTCAAGAATACCTCCCCCCCACATACACACACACACAAAAAGGGTCAAAATAAGGAAAATGTGCTCAAACTTCTAGGGTAGACCGTAATGTAAAATTGAATATTACTATTTATTAGAATTAAAATCCCGAGGCTTAAAGAAGAGCCTCATTAAGATCCATGTGTACATTCATACATTCATACTAATGCTTCCACTGACCAGACATGTTTCAACATGGCCACCTTTATCAATGATCAGGCATAAATAGAACAGTATATATAAAATGCAGGATTACAATTATTATTATTCAATTGATATAATAATAATGCAAATTATATAAAGTTATTTCCAAGCTACAGGCATCAGGTCCCCGGAGAAAACGGCTACTTTGAAGAGTCAACTCTAAGGCTTTACTTCCCGCAGAGGGCTCTCCCTAGGCACCCTCCTCAGATCTCTAGGAATTCCCCAACCCTAAATGTACAGCATGTACATGCAGAAAGAAGAAAATATCCCCTCAGTGCATCTTCACAGCGAATGGGAATATAATTCTGTGGGGACTAATGTTGTTTGGTTAGCCACAAAGCATATCTGACATTTACGGTGGTTCCTCCTATCTTGTGCTTCCGTAATACACTGTTTAAAGATATCGCAATAAATCTGAAACAATGTTTTTACAAAGTTCATAGCTGCATTTGCCACCTTTAATATTAATAGGGGAGTATCTTTAAAGTGAGTAAATTGAGAAAATGGCTGAAAGTATAGTTTATAAAAGAAGATTAGTGGGTTTAATATGCACTGGAGAGTCAAAGAAAAATCTTATTACCGTATGGAGAAATTACCTCATAAAGAAGCTAATACAGCAGGCTGGGGAGTCATTTTTAACAAGGTTTTTATGATGCACAAGTGTAGGCAAGCTAATGAACTTATCTTCCTGGTTATTTCCAGACTGGAACATTGGTTGTGTGGGTTTCTTTTTTTTAATCCAGTCCTTTTTTTGTTTGTTTGCTGTTTTTAAACTAGAATACATTTAATCACTTTCGATAAAAGGAAGTCATTACTTTGACAAATTAAATAAAATCTCACGCCTCACCCTTTATTGGTGTGGCAATAATGCTGGGAACCAAGTTTGCCTAATAACCTCTGAGTAAGAAATCAACTGGAAAATAAACAGCTTGAATTTATGATTCTCAGGAATGGAAAATGCCAAGTGGAAGATGAATATTCTCTTTTGGGGGAGGAGCTAGTCCCTACCAAATAATTGGATTTAGTTGTGAAGGCTGAAGCAGAGAACCAGATTGAGCTTTTGTTTTAGCCGCTGTACGTGAAACTGCCATGTGGTCTTTTGACATTCAGAAAACAGACATCTGAAGAATGTCATCTCCAAGAGCAAGAAGCCATGTGGGGAAAGGAACTGTCCATCTGTCAGCACCCAGCATGCTATGCATAGGTATTGTTTAGGGGAAGAATGCCCACATTTTTGTCCCCCAATGCAAGAGACAAACTGCTGAGTACAACAGAGACCCTTTTGATATCGCTTGGCAATGGATTTCTTGACATTAATTTACTCCTCCTCTGAAAGCTATACTGAGGTTTGGAATATGTTCACTGTCACCTTTTGAAAGGAAAAAAAGAGAGCAGAGATGCAATAATACAGATATCACTTGGATCAATAATATTTCCAGACTGGGATTGTCCTATTGGGTACAAAACTACTTCAGTTGTGTACTGTGCTGGATTGAGATCTAAACATCTTTGCTGAGGATTGTTTCCTTCCAATTTCAGGTACCTTAAAAAGCTGCATTATGCCCAGAATGAGTCCTTGGTGCCAAGTCACGGACAAGAGTTCATGGCCTTTTAACTCTTAGCCCACGGCCAGGGCTTGTAGCCTGTGACTTTGGACAAGCTGGTCAAGGAGTCCAGGGCTGGCCCAAGATGTGCTTCAGTTTGCTTTAGTTTGTTTATTAAATGTTCTTTTAGAGTTGCCAATTCTTAGTTAGGAAATACCTGGAGATTTTGTGGGTGTAGCCTGAGGAGGGGCAGGTTTTGAGGAGAGGAGGGACTTCAGTTGGATATAATGCTTTAGAGTCCACCTTCCCAAGAAACCATTTTCTTCAGGTGATCTGATCTCTGTCACCTGGAGATCAGTAATAGCAGGCAATATCAAGCTACTACCTGGTACATGGCAACCTATGTTTACTGGTTTCCTTACATCAAAAGTTTGAAGGATTTTTAGCTTATGTTTTATAAACAGCTTTGAATCCCCAGGGAAGAAAATTGGGGTACAAACACAAACAAATATGTTCTACAAACTGGAAGTAAATCCCTCTGAAATCAGTAGACCAATGTACATGCAACCATTTAGAATTGAGGGTGTAAATGGAGGAGGGCAAGAGGCCACCTACATTGCTTTTGATAAGTATGATGTTAATATGTATCAAATGTATTTTATAGTATGCCTTAGCATGCTGGATTACTCTGCGTAGTAACCCTCACATGAATTACTCCAAATAATACAAAGTCATCAAAGCAATACTACCAGAACAAGCACTTTGCTGAGCTGCCCATTCAATGCAATTGTAGATATTCAAAAGTGATTTTGTTAATGACAAAATTTTTCCAGAGAGGAGCACAAAATCACTGCTGTTAATCTTATGGACATCTGTGACTCTGATTGATCACTTTACAATACTGATTCATCATTACATGATACATCTGACATCCTTGGTCCTCAAAGCACTTTTCAACTTAAATTGAGCAATTTTCCAGTCTGTGTACAACAGATCTGGATGTCTTATCTGGTGTTTTCCCCAGAGTTAACAGCTCCCTGCATGAATTGCCAAATTATATCATATATCCAGGGAGTGTTTATACAAAACTGTTGCTCATATGTCTTTGCCTTCTCTGGATCGTAGCCACTGCAAATAAGAGTGTGTTTTTTTTAAACACTTTGGTATGTGTTTTCCTCATATAATTTTGGAAGGAGGGTTGTGGGAGCAGATCCGTGGTTGGATTCAGCCAGATTTCTCCCTTGATCTTGCCCAGTTCTCCTCCTTACTGTCACTCCTAACCCACGTGGTGTTCGTCCTTGTACGGATACATTTTTTTGCAATCAGACCTTTCCTTCCTTTTTTCACCAACAAAAAAGCTAGTGGAATCCAACCTAGCGATTTTAAGAAATCATCACATTTGAACACCAAATTTATTAAGAAATATTTCTTTAAAGGGCCATTGATAATTAATTACACAGCATGACTACCATGTTTGTTATTGTGCCTGCTCTCCACAAGACCTTCATGATGCATATTTGAAACCCTAGCCCCACCCAGGATAGCTCCAGGTTAGGCTACCAAGAAACTGGACAGGTTGCAGGAAATACACTGTTGCCTCCAAAAAGTGTTAGGTGTGTTTATTTCATTTTGTGCATGGTATTAAATATGTCATGGAAGCATTTGGTTACATTCATGTATTGTATAAAATGCCTTCTATTATTTATACTGCATTATTTAGAAAACTGTTATAATCTTACTCAAATGAGAACTAAACTGGGTCCAGGAAAAGAAAACAGAGGGTTAAGTGAGTAGGAAGTCTGGGAAACTTGTGTATGCAGTTAAATATGAACACAGTTTGGAGGTAATGTATTTACTTTGTAAACATACAGAATGGTGGAGGGAGACCAGAAAGAGCCCAGTCCTGTGTTTTGCTCCCAAATCCTAATGTGGGACTGTTTGAAATGCCAGTTATTCACATTCATATTTGCGCTTTATGTTCAGAGATAAGTCCTCCTGATTTGTTCATCATCTCCCAAATAAGTACCCTGCCTTCAGAAAAATAAACTATAAAGCATTTAATGCTTTTCAGGCATTAGATATTTTTGCATTTGAAGTACCAAGTCCAAATACTACTCCCTTTTAACAAGGCACACGGAAAAAGAACGGTGGCAAGAAAAAAACAAGCTATTTATGTGCTAAAACTCCATCAGATAGAGTTTTGTTAAGGCTAACCTTATTTCTATTGAGTCTACTTCTTTTCACTTGGTTGGTGGATATTTTATATAGGCATATTTTGCCCATGGCTAACCAGATGTATAACATTTACAAGTGAATGGATCTGGAATAATAATGAGTTCTTGGATAAAGTTTAAAAAGGTTACCCATATAATTTTGTGTTCCATGCTTCTCCAAGTGGAGAATAGTTCCAGAGATAGCGATGCCTGGCTGGAGAGCATTGAAAGTTAATGGTGTTTTTAAAAATCATATGTGCATTATTTAAATATATAAAAGCTACAGCACATGTGGAGAAAGAAAGATATTGCTACAGAACAATAGATACACACATCAAACAGAGAGCCTGCATCCCCCTCGTGCTTCTAACACCTGGCAGCAGTTCTTCTGCTTCTGTTTTCTCCCTCCTAACCCTTGACCTAATCCTAGTATATGCACCGCATGAAGTGGGGCTCCCATTGAATAAAAAAGCACTTCAGGATAGACCAGGACCTAGTCTGCACACAATAGATAATGCACTTTCAATGCACTTTTGAAGTAGATTTTCCTGTTCCGCACAGGAAAATCCAGCTGCCAAAGCACATTGAAAGTGCATTATCCTGTGTGTGCAGACTAGGCCCTGGTAAGGATTTCTCCTTAAACATTGTAGGAATGGTGACAGGGGCCTGACTCCCATGCATTGTTAACCTCAAAGTGAGATATATTCCGATCATTGTAGGTGGAGCTTTCTTGAATACTGCTTAGAATGCAGCACCGAGGAGGAACCAACAGGAAAGAGTCTGTCCCTTGGCTAAGACAGATTTGCTGGCTTTCAATGAGTTTCTGGGCTCAATCCAAAATCTTGTTTCTTAATCTTGCAAAAAGGAAGAGCAGTAGATGGGTTGGATCTAGCCAGCTTTTTCAGTCATTGCACATAAAGGCAGGCCTATGTTGTTCATAGACTTCATTCAGAAGGCTAATAAATGTACATTTTTCAGGCCAGCATTTTCAGTTGTACCTCAGTAGCTCTTTTGTTTATTTTTTGTTTATTTTATGGTAGGCTACCATCTTTCTGTTTCACTGTAATCTGACTGATTATTTGCATGTTTTCACAAAATGTAAGAAAGCAGTTTTATTAATAATTAATTAATTAATTAATTAAATGTATAGGCTGTCTTCCTCCTTAGACGCAAGGTGGGTTACATAAAATATAAATCCCATATAAACCCATAAAACCCCGATGTGTAGACTGGATTGTTGGGGTATAGTTTTAGAACTGAACATATTTCCAAAACGAGTGGTTATGGGAACTGGCAATAGAGAGGATATTTATGGAAAATATTGGGAGGGGAAGAGGTTCCAATTAAGGAGAGAGCAGAAAATGCTGTTATCCTTTATTCCAAAGACTGAATCATTGTTCTATTTCAGAAACACGTAACACTGAATATATGTAAGGTGGATACAGTTGACTGCCAGGAAAGTAATGCATTAGTGACATCATTGAAATGTGAATGTGAATATATATATATACAAAAAGAGGATGTGAAACCAAATGGTACAACTGAGCATGACCTTGTCAGAGGCATGTCTGAAAACAGAAAATTTGTTGGCAGGGGATGACATTCTCTTGCTGCTTTACCTCCATTTTTGTAACTCTTACCAGCTTGAGAGAACCATCCTGTGATTTTGGACAAACAGCTTGCTGCTACCTCTGGTGAGATTTCCGTAGGTTGTTCCAAGATCACTGACGTGTGAAGATCTGGCACCAAGGTGAAGTGGTAGGATGCTTCCCCATGGCTTTTCAAATGGAGCAAAGTCTTGCTGTATCTTCCAAAACAGTCTGCAGCCTGACTGTCTTGAGCTGTTGGCTATGGTACCTCATAGCAATTGCTGGCAGCTCTTTGGGAGAAGGAGGTGCTTCTTCCTTTGTAATCTTGGATTCCTGGCTGCTCTCTCTTCCCTAGGCTATCTACATAGAATGAGCTCTCATGCAGAGATGAGCTGGCTTCTCCAGCTAGTAGAACCAAGGCTAGGGCTCACTTCAGTGCGGAGAGACCATCTGCTATCACTGTTCCGCACAGGAAATAATCTCTGAATGAAAATAGTTCACACATACACAGTATGCTGCCTCCTGAACAGAGATATAAGACAACTGCTGATATACAAGATGCAATATATAATTAAAGATAGCCACTGTTTGCTTAACACACGAACGGACAGGTGGGTCATCTGTTGTACAACCATCCTATGCTGAAAGGCTGCAATGTATTTTTAACGTATTTTAAGGACTTATATCTCACCTTTTTATTCTCACACTTGTACAAAAAAAAATTACATACACATCACCTGAAACAGCTAATAAAAGAACCAAGATGACCACAGCTGATGAACTCCAAGAGGAGTCAGCATACAGCAGAAGCAGAAATAAAATATATTAGAGGTTCGGGTTTAGCCATCTTCTGAAATTAAAGAAAAGGTCTTGACAGAATGCCAGAAGGCAAGGAGCAGAGGAGGTGGGAGAAGGGGACCTTCTTGGGGCAGAGAAGTCTTCAAGCAAAGGTTGGATACACACTTTTCTTGGATGCTTTAGGATGCTTAGGGCTGATCCTGCATTGAGCAGGGGGTTGGACTAGATGGCCTGTATGGCCCCTTCCAACTCTATGATTCTGTGATTCTATGATTCTATGAGAATTTCATAGTTTGGTCACAATGGATGAAAAAGCCTTGTCCTGTGCGCCCACCGATCTCACTTTTTGTCATCATGGACATACAGAGCTGAGTGCCAGCAGCTGGTCACAGATCATGGATGAGTTCCTAAGAGAGGCAGTGGCCTTTAAGTACTCTGATCCTAGGCTATTGGGCTTTTAAAAGGTCAGCACCAGAACTGGGCCTAGAACTAAATTATCACATTGTGATGCAAGTGACAGTATTCCTGTTGCATCACCTAGATCCACTGAAGTTTCCAGGCATTCTTCTAAGTTAACTTTATATACTCAGGGTGGAGAGAACTCCTCTGCTCCAGTCCTCTTGTTTTATGTGCTTATTTTTTTTATCGTCTACTTTCTCACTGAGATGCAAAGTGAATTACATGGTGTGAGTCAATACAAACAAATGGCATGAAATGGATAATAAGCAGTGCAATAGAACTAGGCTTATGCAAATTAGAAACAATGCCAAAAAGCATTAGACATAGCATGTCAAACATTGCATAAAATGGTATTACAAAAGTAGAAATTGATGCAGTCAGAGGAGGCAATACACAGAGCGAGCAGGCAATACATACTGTATGCTGTGGCACAGATTACAGTCCTGTTTCCTTTATAAAAGTGCCTTCCTGAAGTGCTAAAATGACTGAACAACCAGAAATTCGGTTCATGAGTAAACATAGCACCCTTTCCTGCTCTGCCCCAAATGTCTCTAAAGACATCTGGTTTTTCTGGAACTTAGCAGGATGCAAATATCATTCAACAGGGATCCGCGATGTCACCAGTGCAGAAATCATCTTAGAGTGCTAAACATGACACAAAAGGTAATTAATTATCTGTTGTGTGCAGAATAGGCCTTGGATTCAGCTCAGTGGGTTACTGGATCTCAGTTAATATCTGTGGCTAGCAAAGGTATATCAAGGGACCGAACTTAGTTTTGCTCATTGTTCACATGCACCCAAAGGATGTTAGATATGATCTTTTGCATGATTCTGTGCTGTTTTCTTGCATGACTAGCTGTTCTTATTACCATCCCTTGCCACCTATCTGCCTTCTCTTCCCGTCTTCAAAAAACCCCATATAGTACAAGTTTTAAAAATCCGATTTCAGATCTTAGAAATGAGACTTATGGCTTGGACTCAGTGTCTGCTCAGGAAATTAACAGGTCATAACTAGAGTTGTGCCTTACCACTCTGCGCCACAAGAGCCTCTTGTGGCGCAGAGTGGTAAGGCAGCCGTCTGAAAGCTTTGCCCATAAGGCTGGGAGTTCAATCCCAGCAGCCGGCTCAAGGTTGACTCAGCCTTCCATCCTTCCGAGGTCGGTAAAATGAGTACCCAGCTTGCTGGGGGGTAAACGGTCATGACTGGGGAAGGCACTGGCAAACCACCCCGTATTGAGTCTGCCATGAAAACGCTAGAGGGCGTCACCCCAAGGGTCAGACATGACTCGGTGCTTGCACAGGGGATACCTTTACCTTTTACCTTTAACTAGAGTTGTCAGGTCCAGGATGGGTAATCCTTGGAGATTTGGGAGTGAAGCCTAGGGAAGACAGTGGGAGGGGCCTTGGCTAGATATAATGCCACACAGTCCACTCTGCCCCCAAGCAGTCCATTTCCCCCCTGTTGATCTTATGTTCTTTTTCTTATCTCTTATCTGAAATCAGTTGTAATGCCAAGAGATTTCCAGCCCCCACCTGGAGGTTGGCAACCCTGCTTGCAGCCAGTTCCTTCAATTACTCCTTGAGTGTATGCCATTGATTTAGGAAGCCCAAAGGTAGGCAACACGGTCTACCCAATGTTGGTTACTGAAAGGTTGTATTTGACTTCACTGGCACAAAGAAGAGATGAACTGCTTTATACAAATTCCTTGGTTTAACAATACAATCCATTTATTGACAATGCATTAAATGCAGCCATAAACTGCTGCAACAACCTGCTGCTACTGCAAAGGCTCAGTGCTGATCAGCCAAGGACTGACAGGGTGATCAGGAGTTCACCTTGAGGGAGTCCCATCAGGGCATGTCAGCGGGGCAAGTATGTTCACCACCAACTTCTCAGCATGGCTTTCCATGGCTTCCACCTGGTGAGGAAAATATACTGGAAATATGGAATATAAATCTGTGATCCTAAAGACCTAAATGGAGTCACAGATAACTTATTTGAAAATGGATCTATTTTCTCAACACTTTTGAATCTTATCTGCCTCCTCTTCCTTTTTGTGATGATCATCTACAAGATTTATTTCTGCAAAAAGAAAAGCCACCATTCCACACATGTTGGATAATGCACTTTCAACAAACTTTAGAAGTAGATCGTCCTGTTTTACACAGGAAAATTCATCTGCAAATGCAAATTGAAAGTGTGTTATCCAAAACATATGCAATGAGAATGCTACGGGCATTAGGCAAGATCAGTTTGCAGTCATAACGAAACTCCTTATGCTGCTTCTCTACCAGTCATAGGGCTGGTGGCTTTGTAGTAGGAAATTCCTGGAGATTTGGGGGTGGAGCCTGGACATGGTCAGGTTTGTGGAGGGGAGGAGCCTCAGTGAGGTGCAATGCCATAGAGTCCACCCTCCAAAGCAGCCATTTCCTCTGAGAGAACTGATCTTTGCCATGATGTTGCGGAACAGACCACACCACTTTAGAGTGCAGGTGAGGGGGGCTATACTTTCAAAGGTTATCCTGTGCTAAAAATTTTATTTGAATTTGCCATTTTTTCTTTTGATCATAACCAATTTCCTCTCCTTACTATAGTCCTCACCCCATCCTATTTCCATGATCCCAGGCTTACCAAACAGCTCTACAATCTCCTGCTCCCAGCCCCCTCCCCCATTCTTTACTCCAGTGGGTACAAAAATGTGGGTAGAGAGCAACATTACATGATTTCTCTTCCTGCTGTAGTGAAGAGCACTGTGGGCATCCCAACATGATCCCAGGAGATTCTTTTTTTTTGTGGCTTTTGCTTTTTCTCTAGCAGAAACATTAGTTAGTTCCAACCCATTATGCACTGGGCAAAGAGCTGGGCTTCAACCTTTGACTTTTCAAGGGGCTTTTAAAAATCTCACTACCACAGAAGTCAACAACTTTACTCACGCTTCATCCTGATGCACCTGTAGGCCCAGCTATGCATAGCAAGTTTGCATCTGAAAGAAGCTAAGTGGGATAGTGGTTCTCATAGCCAGGCCAATAGAGGTTTCCAGGTCTGGGCCAGTAAGCCGCCCATGGTTCCCTTGTGTCCCCAAACGATTATTTATGCTTCTGCTCCTTGTTCCTATCTCAGTGAATCCTGCTGCATTTTCTTGTAACACCAACCCAACATGAACCAAGTACATACCAAGCTCCAGATTCTATGATAGTTAACTAGAAATACTTGCAAGTACAAATCAGTTCTAGCTCCAAGCCACTGTGAATGGGCCCCACATAACGCGAACTTAGCACTCAGGTTTCCAAGAAAAGGTATGTGACTGAATACTAGGGACCACTCCTCCCCTCTGCCCAGCCGCTCTGCACAGGCAACCCTGAAACAGCTGAGTAAATTTAGCTTATTCTTCATGGCAGGTGTGGTATGTTGATCGCCAGGGTATTAAGAGATATGAGAAGAGTGAGACCTTATCCTTGACTTGAGATTATTCTGCAGAGAAACCCTAGAAACAACAAAACACAGTAAGAAATCTTAAGTTGCAATAAATATATTTATTTCAAATGCCAGCAAAGCCCATCCAGAAGGATCTGGGGTATGTTTGGTCTCTGAATCATGCCTGTGTTACAGCAGAGGGTGGGAACTCCACCTGCTCCCAGCCCTGTTCTATTAAAAGCAACTAATCCTCATAAAACTGACCTTTCTGCTTTTCCCCCCATCTCTAATTTCCTGCATTCCTCACACTCCTCTATTCTCACTTTGCCCCATCCAGTTTGCTTTTGAACGTACTGATTCATAAACAGATGTTATAAATTACCTTTCTTGTCTCTGGTAACTTATCCCACATGCTTATGTCATATTATGAAATAGTTTTCCTTAACCTTGCCATTTGCCTCCGTTTCCCAATGCTCAGAATATAGTCTCTTTCTTTCAAGTGTTTTTCCCCCTACATAAAACATCGTACAGATAAATAATGAGAATGTTAATGCAAGCCAGAAGCATGGAAGACCTTGTCCTCCTCCTAGTTACGGGAGCAGAACTTGCCCTCTAGTCAGCCCTGCATGAAACATGGAAATCTTCACTTGCAACGGCTCTGAAACCCTGGAAATGACATGACACCTGGCTCTGCATTAAAACTTGGATATGTGATGAGATCAGACGCAGATTTTTCATAATAAAGTAACGATTTCTTTTTAAAAACCCTCTTACAACATGGAATAATTTCCGTGTGTAATGTTGACATAGAGAAGAAGAAAAAGAAGTGAGTAAAACTTTGATCTATACTTTGGAAATGGTTGGTCACTGATATTTGGAGCCTGTCCCTCAGGTTCTGATCAGGAACAACTAGAAAGAAAATCTATTCAAGGGGTGGCATAAGAGATGCAGTTATGAGTTGAGATTTTGGTATTATGGACTCAGCTTTTGTGTTTTATAGTGTTTTTTTATAGAATTTTATTGTGCCTTATTTGTTTAACATTTGTGAACCACCTGGAACCTGCTTTTGCAGAAATGGGCAGTATATAAATATAATTTTTTTAAAAAAAATAGATAAGTGTTTTTGTACCCTGATTTTTCCTATCTGAAAGAATCTCAAAGCAGCTACAATTGTCTACCCTTTCTCCCCCTGCAACAGACATCCCATGTGGTAGGTGGGGCTGAGAGTGGTCTGAGAGAACTCTAACTGGACCACGGTCACCTGCTGGCTGCATGTGGAGGAGAAGTAGAGAATCAAACCTGGTTATCCAGATTAGAGTCCTTCATTCTTAACCACCATATAATTCAGGGACAAGGTAATTATCTCCCTTCTACATTATAATTAGCCAGTTCCCAACACATTCTGGTGCTTCCTAGAGCAACATGATGACACTTTCTCCAGAAGTAACATCAGGCCTCATGCAACAGCAGTACTTTCTCTCCCTCTCCTAGGCAGACCACTTAACAGTGAAGCAATGGGAAGCAAGAGTTGCTGGTGGGAGGTCTCCCACCTTATGAGGAGACCTAACAACTCTTGTTGCAGCTGAAACTTTGGGTGCTGCATTCTGTATGAAAAGGAAAGAAATTGCTGGAATGTGAGCCAGAGCTTTCACTACAGAGTATGAAGGTGAAGGGTCATATTTATACAGTGCAGTGTAGACAGTAACAACAGGCCCTCGGTACAGATTTAGTACAAGTATCAGAAGCGGTGCTGGGATTAAGGATAAAGATCAGGCTTTGTACCTGCTTGACTTAAATGGGAAATTATGTTGCCAATAGATATAGAAATTGAAAAGAATTTGTATCCAATGGTAGTACAAAGCCAATGGAATAGGGCCATTTGAACTTCTTTTCTTGGGAGAGGATGAAGAGGATGGGAATAAAGTGGGGATCTGTAGCAGGAGAGGGAATCACTGTAGACCATATGACTCTTCTGCTGATTGAAAAGTACTTTATTTTCACTGGAGGAAAATTGGCAAGCAAGCCAATGAACGGAAGGCTTGAGAAGAAAAGTTCAGACATAGACCGTTTATGCACTGGAGGTTTCATGCCGGGCTGCAGGCAGGTTGTTGTGGCAGGTTGCCCCACCTCTTCCTGCACCCATACGGTGGAGCATTTGGCCTGGTGCACCTCAACTGCCCCCAATTTGTGCTCCTGCACAAGAGCTGGGGCAGTGAAGTTCCCAGTGCATAAATGGTCATACTGAGATTTGAGATCACAATAGCACACCTAAGCAGATATTGATCTCATTTTTCATCCAAGTTTATTCAGAACCATGCACACCTATGTATACTTTCACAATTATCTCCCTTTTGGGGAGGTTATTTTGACGTATCTTCTCTAAGAGAGGAATGGGAAGGCGACTGTAAGCCGCTTTGATCCTCCTTCAGGTAGGGAAAAGCGGCATATAAGAACCAACTCTTCTTCTTCTAACTAGAAAACCAAATGTTACATTTTGTTCTTCAATTGGCAAGCTTGCTTGTCATATTTTTTTTTCATTGCTTGCTTATCAAATATTCAGTTTAATTGGATTTCACATTAGTTTCCATGTGGGAATTGCAGAACTGAAGACAGTTTTCAACATAATGTCCCTTTATTAGCTATTCACTTAAGAGTGTGTCCCAAGCATATTTATTGCCCACCTAATAGAGCACTTTTCTCTTTATGCTGAGTAAAGATAATGGCCAGAAAGCAGAAAACTTTTTGACTAGGACTTTTTCTGCATAGTGGAGCTTTGGATTTCTTTCCCTCGGGAGAGGTTTGATTTGTTATAAGGCATGGGCATTATGTATTCAATGAACATACAAGGAAGAGCCACAAAGAATACAAACAAGCATTTGGCCGCACTGTGCAAAGAGGGAATGTAGCTCGGCAGTAGACGACAAGTTTTTGCACACACAAAGGCTCACACTGGATTTTTGCTTTGGTAGGTAAAAGGCTCTAGAATAACAAGGCAAAGACCACAGACTACAAGGAGCTGCTGCCAAACAGAGTGCAAGATGGATGTCAGTTATGTTATTTAATATTTACTAGAAACGGTTCATGATATATTAGTATATAGATGTAACAACAACTCCTATTATGCTGATTGTTCACAGCTTTGGTGTTGTTTTCATATTATAGTAGGTATCTATGTCTGGATTACTTCCTTCAAAGAAGGTAAGTGACAAGGTTAATTGGCAGAATTAGCAGATTGAGGAAGGGTCATCGAAACAGACTTTTTATCTAGAACTCAGTCTTTGTACTTTTATTATTTGGATGTCATTCCTTGTCTACATTTACAACACCCAAGTATTTTGTCAGAAGAACCCTGAGGAGTCCATTGTCTTATTACAATTATGTTTAAATTGTTTTGGGGAATGTTTTACAACTCTAACATATTGTGTGGCATGACTGCTCCTAACAGAAATCTTTTAGAATGCTATGGAGTCCACCCTCCAAAGCAGCCATTTTCTCCAGGAGAACTTATCTCTTTAGTCTGTAATTCTGGGAGATCCCCAGGTCCCACCTGGGGACTGGCATCCCTGTGATGCTGCATGGGATGGAGCCAACAACAAAATGTCAAGGAGTAAAGCATAACTCCCATATTAATTCTACAACATTTAAAGGGCAACCTTATAAAACGAAGACATTCTTTAACAACATTTTTGGGCATACACACAACTTTTCTGAGTTGCTCAGTTAAGATCTTTGCACTGTGGTAGCAGCCTCTACTGAAGCAAGATTTTCAACATCTGTGTGGCCAATCACATCAGAAGGCCTGCTGGGTAAAAGCTTAACCAGTCCACATCCGCTTTCTAAAAACACTTGGCAGGCACCAGGAAAACCGCGGGTTGGTGCCATGGCACCTCTGGGCACCATCCCGAGGCCCCCTGGCCCGGTGCTTGTCTTTCACAAGTAGTCATTGATGAATGAAAGCTAGATGCTGCTTCTTGACCATTCTGAGTGGGGCACACATATTTGAAAAAAACAGCAGTGCATATGGTTATGAGTACAAGCAGTGTGTTTTAGCCAGGAATGCTTGGACAGCTATCGGTTTGGCTTACATCCTGTCCACCAGTCTCAAATAGAGAACTGTTTTTTCAATGGGCTGTTTGTCTGCTGGTCGATCTTTTCAGCAGGTTGCCTTGCTGTATTCCTTCCCAACAGTGCAGTAAAGCATCCCTGACTTCCTGCAGAGATATGTTCTCACGTAGCACAATTGAGTTCCCCCCCACACACACACACTTGTTGCTATTCCACTGCTCCAGTAAGCAGGGTATTGTTTAATTAGAGTTTACCTAAGTAGCCCTTACTGACATTCATGGCTGCAAGTTGTTTGGATTGGCACTGTTTTTGCACATGTGCAGGTTTGAGAATCCCAAAACAAATCTGTTGGGCTGGACTCAGAGCCAGTCAGAGTGAAATAAACATACAGGGTGATCCACTCATGTCTGACTGTCACGGTCAGATATGGTAAGATCAACTGTCAGACATGTTTGTTATTACATGTCTGTAATATTACAGGAACCATGGACATTTATCCTAGGATGAATTTAACTCCTTTGTCACCCAGCCATTTTCATTAGTACAGCACACCATGTGAGTCAGGGGTGTCACGTGACTTTGCCACTAACAGCTCACATCAGAGGCATTCAGTGAAGGTTCAAGCAATTTCAAAACATGATGACTCCAGTTCATGCAGTGAAGGCTGTGGACAGGCAGGGGGAAATCTCACCATGGGGATGCTGATTCTGCACAGGCAGGGTAACTTACAGACCAACTGTAAGATGTTCTCTTGATCAGAACCATTCATTCAAACCTATTTCTAACCTGTCTATCATGCAATGATTTTGCAAAGTCAAGACCTTTTTGTCTCAATGTGATACTACAGTTTTCCTCCCCAATAAATGTGAAAAGTTATTCGGTGGGCCAGTCCACATGTTTTCAGCCTCACCTACCTCACAGGGTTGCTGTCAGGATAAAATGGAAGAAAGCAGAACAATGTAAGCCATTTTAGGTATCAATAGGGGAGCAAACTGGAGTGTAAATGAAGGGGATAAAATCAACACCTTGTCAGCTTTCTTTTAACCACTTTGTAAATCTGTGTCTCAGCATCCCTTTCCTTCCAGAGGGAACAGACAACTTTCCCATCCGCACCCCACCCCTGATTATCTGGTAAATGTAGAAGGGAGCAGTCTACCACAAGATCTAGGACCATCTGACCAGTCTGCTTGCTGAATCTCAGCTGCAGCTGATGAATCTTGGCAGCCTGCTTTTATGGTCCATATCAGGACAGTGGCTCTTGTTCCATTGGCCCTTAAATGCCACAGCTGTCCTATAAAGGTAAAGGTATCCCCTGTGTAAGCACTGAGTCATGTCTGACCCTTGGGGTGATGCTCTTTAGCGTTTTCATGGCAGACTCAGTACGGGGTGGTTTGCCAGTGCCTTCCCCAGTCATTACCGTTTACCCCCCAGCAAGCTGGGTACTCATTTTACCAACCTCGGAAGGATGGAAGGCTGAGTCAACCTTGAGCCGGCTGCTGGGATTGAACTCCCAGCCTCATGGTCAGAGCTTCAGAATGCATGTCTGCTGCCTTACCACTCTGCGCCACAAGATGCTATATACAGCTGTCCTATAACAAGATACTTTCACCACAGTGTCAGATTAGAGGAAGGAGGATTGGCTGGCAATGGCCTTGTGCAATACTGTGCAGCCTAAACAGAATGGTGGTTCTCTCCCACATCACAGTTCCATGAAAATCACGGGTATCTTTGGTGCATTTGTCAAACAGCAAGCTTGCTTTAGTGGCAGTTCCAAAAGTCTTTTCATGGGTTTGGACAATCAGTCTCTCCATTAAAAACTGTAACATCCTGGAGAGATACCACCACATAGCGCCTGTTGGCATTAAATGCTGATGTGGTAATAGTTGGCGTTGTAGCTAGGCACCTATAATCCCATGTTTAGATATCTGCATTTTCCCCCCTTGCAAACAATCTGAATAATGAATCAAATGGTCTCCTTGGTAATTGGATCTTTTTCTGTGTAATTAGCCATTTCCCACCCTGCATTATAATTTTAAGTAGGATGTCTGAATTGAACAACTCACGAAATGAGTCATTATATGAAGGCTTTTAAGGAAGTTATTTCTGGAGGTCTTACTATGGAGGCTCAAATCTGTCTAAATTAAGAGAACTGACAAGCGGCAATCAAGGCTGGAAAATAAAGGTGCTCAGTAAGCAGCCCTATTACAATCAGAGAGAAAGGGGGAAGCAGATCCCTGTCTGGCGCATGGAAGCAGAGGGAATGATGAATACCTTAGGTAACTCGCTCTGTGCAAAATCAATCTTTCACTGTCAATTTTAAATGAACTAATTTGTCCGCAAATCTGCTCAGTCAGTTTGGAAGTATTCTCGGTTCATCCATATTAGCAAATCCTTTAATCTTGACTAGTCCACTGAGTAAGAAATCTAGAAATTTGTTAATATGATTGGACATATGTAGTAGGATAAGAATTGATTCTTTTAATTAGTGTCTACTCAAGTTATAGTGCCTTCTTTTTCCTGAACTATTGACCTACCGATACATAAAAAAGATTACTGTTATGACTAATATACCTTGTGAAGACAAGTTACTGTTTAACTCTTTCCTGATTGGTCAGCAATGATCTCTTCTCCCCCCACCACCCTTTACAGTGATTATTGAAATGTAGTTTGAACTGCTGTTTCGCCAGTTGAATAGAGATTTCAGTGAATTTGCTTGTAATTCCTTTTGATGATCTTTATCAATTGTAACTGATTGTCATTGACTTTTTGCCTCTTTTAAGGTTTTAAGAGAATGTATAATTGGGCTATTATTATGTGAGTTGAAACACTGTTGCCATCTCAAATGGCATAATTTGAGGGCTCTTTAAACATGTATATGAAGGAAAACGTGTGTTATAAGTACTGACACATGCTGTCAGTACTGTGATTTTCCTAACATTTATTTATTCTTCGATTTTTATACCGCCTCTCTCCGAAGATCTTGCAGCGGTTTACAATTATAAAACAATAAGTTCCATAAAAACCCATAAAATACCCCTTATCACAATTAAAACGGATGGCGATCATTTCCCTAAACAGCCAACCTCCCTGAAGGCCAACTTCTCTTCCAATGGGAGTGGGGAGCCAGATCTAATCTATCTGGGGGATCCTCTGATGGCAATACCAAGACCCCGCCCTGTAGCCATTGTGACATGGGTCATTTCTGAGGAGAGAAACATCCCCATTTGCTCATTGACAGCAGATAAAATATTGCCTTCTATCCCCTCTCCATGACTGGAAAGAAAAAAAGGGGGGTGGAAGACCATTGATGTTGATGCTTTAGCCATTTCCCTGGTGTCTATAGCCCTTATCATAGAGATTTAGATAATTATCATAGTGTTGTGAAAAATATATCACATCCCCCTAAAACAGGGTTTTGTGGAACCCTGGGATTTCTTGATGGCCCTGAAAGGGTTTCCCAAAAGGGTAGGTGTTAATTCATTTTTATTTTTTAAATATGTTAAACATTTATCCAGTGATTTGACCATATATGGTCATGTTGACCCCTCAATCCCCCTCCCAAATTGACCAGTGATGGGCCTTAAGGGGATTGGAGGGGGAAGGGTCCCAGGTGGCCATATATACATCAATACTTCCCAACCCTATTCTGCACGATCACACCACTTCTGGATTTCTCTAAGCATGAAGAATGTTTCAGGGGTTTCTCAATGGTAAAAATATTGAGAAAGGCTGCCCTAAAACCTTCCCGTCCCCAGGCACACATCCACAATCTACTCGGATTTGCTGGCAAAGGACTGCTAACCTGCCTCAGGGAGGTTATTTAACTCTCTCCCTTTATGCCATTTTCCTGCTGAAAATGGTTGTCCAAAACTGCTCTTTATCTGCATTATTTGCTCAACAGATCAAAGCAGCCTGAAATTGCAGTTTTTGGCAGGAAAATGATGCCAGATAAATGCCAACATTTGTCTTGAAATCACAGACCCAATAGAGACATTTGTATAAATACACTTTCGAAAGAAAGAAAGAAAGAAAGAATATATTCCTAAAGTCAATGTAATCCTTAGGGGTCTCCCAGAAAGCCTGATAGACTTATGGGGAGGTCAACAGAAGACAGGCTGAAGGATAGTACCAGAAGGAAATGAATGTGTGTGAAAGGATCTAGGTTTAAATAAGAAAAGCAGTGAGTTTAAATGCAAGTAGTACACATATAAGAACTCTATTAGGTCAAGATCAGTCCATGGTTCAGAGTTATTAAGCGGAGGTAACAATAATAAATACCCCTGAATCGTTCTTTAAAACTTTCCCTAGTCTTGTTACAAGCAAGTTCCCTTTGCCTGTTCTCTACCCTCTTTCTAACTTAAGCTGTAGGAAGGAGTCTGTTTCCAAGAATGGGACTGCTTTCTGGAATATACAAATAATACCTCTAAAATATGTAGAGCAGTTACCATTATAATTGAATACTGCAATCTTCTGCCTTAGGATTCAGGAGAAAGTTGATTCCGAATACAGGATTGTGCAGAGTCTTGAATGATTAGGGTTTAGCTGGCAATGCCTTCCTCCACATATGAAAAATTGACTTATGCTTTCCTTTCCTCTTGCATTTTCCTTGTTACAACGACAAGGATGCCTTTAAAAATTACCAGCTCAGTAGAAAAAGGTTCTTTGCTATTTTTAAGTGTTTGTCTTGATGCCTTTTCAATGTGTGTATTTGAGTTTGGTGTGTGTGAAGCTGAAGAAAACCCTTTCTTTATCCTGCCCCCTTCTGCCTACATCCTGCACTCATTCTATTGGAGACCCAGCTTGCTTCCCCAATTTGTGGGAAAGGGAACAAGTGGATATAATTGAATATAACATTTCTTGTAACATAGAGGTGCTGGGCAGAAAATTTCTTGTAACATTTCTTGTAACATGGAGGTGCTGGGCAGAAAAAATCAGAGGAGACAAAATCAGTAAATGCAACTGGTTGGCAACTGTGAGAAACAGGACGCTACATTAGATGACTTCCTAGTCTGATCCAGCAAGGGCTCTTTTTGTGTTCTCATACATCATGGTGGTTTCTTTGTATGCCTCCGCAAAAACTCATATAATTATGTGACTAATAATGTGGGTTTTGGCCTCACCGTAATTTATGTAGCATTAAAGAACAGAAGTATACATATGGGTGTGGGAGATAATTTCTGTGCAATGCCTATTCTGGGCTTCATATTTAGTGCAATATTACTAACAACTGAAACATGTGGAACAGGACAGTTGGGGGTATGGAAACCTGATGTTTTTGCTACCTGCCTCAATCGGAAAATCTCGTAACATCTTGAATGAAAGCACATAGGGTATTAAATTTAAATCAGATAGATTATATAGGGAGGGGGAATTGAGAGGGCCTGAAATGTAGTGGCCAGATTTTAAGCTTTGATTTCATTCTCATTTCCTGACATGTGACAACCAGAAGTCAAACCATGTATGGCCATGGCAAAACCAAAGTATCCTGACAGTGTAGTGATTGAATGCATTCCAGTAATAAATTAGTAGCAACAACACTGATTTAGGGATGTGGCTTAGTGGTAGAGGATCTCGGCACGCCAGTTGTCCCAGTACTGTTCTCCATCATCTTCAGGCAATGAGGGATGCAGAGCACCCCCCCCCAATAATTGTTTCTATTGCTGAACTGCTCTTATTTGTTAGGAAGTTTCTTCTAATATTTAATGGGAATATGCCTTCCTGTAACTTAAGCCCATTAAGATCTATTCTTAATCCTTAGAGCATCAGATAACAAGTTGGTGGCCTTCTTTCATGAGACAGGCCTTCAAGTAGTTGAAGAGCACCATCACATCTCCTTTCCATCTCCTCTTTGACCCATTATGCACGGGGGTTTTAGCGCACATTCGGGGTGGAATGGCGGCGACTAAAATCACGGATAATGCACGGAGCCGGCTGCAACCGGCTGCAGCTTCGGTGCATGCCGCCGAAAAAGCCGCGTCAGTGAAACGCGGAAGAAAGCGCAGCTTCCGGGTGAGCGGGGCGCAACCAGAAGCGGCGCCCGGATCGGCGCGTGCATAATCGGTTACTCTGGGTTTTGCCGCCGTCGCGCCCCGCCCCGTGTATAACCGGTATGCGTCGCGTCTTCCCCCTCCGCGTTTTCCATGTGACCCGAAATCGCCATTTCGGCGGCCGTGCATAATGGGCCTTTGCCAGACTAAATCTACCTAGTTCTTCCAACTTCTTCCTAGTATGCCTTCTTTGGTAGACCTTTCAGCATCTCGTTGCCTTCTTTTGAACCCATTCCAGTTTGTCCACAGCGTTGTTAAAGTGCACCTCTCAGAACTGGACCTGGATGAGATCTGACAAGTGCCAAGTCGAGTGGAACTATCACTTTTTGTAACTTGGATACTTTGCATCTCTGAATGCAGCCCAAAGTAGCATGATTCTTTTTGGCAGCTGTATTCAGAATTACCAACTCATGTTGTGTTTGCAGTCAGATGCAATCCTGAGGATCTTTTAAATGTGTATGACCTCCAAGCCAGGCACCCACCGATATGGATTTATTTTTGTAGCATCTCCTACAGTTGATATTTGTGGCAGAGGTGAATTTTCTATCATGGAACATACTGTGTGGCATTTCAGTATTACTCAGAGCACCAATGGCAACAGCAGCGGCAATTTCTAATGTCGGCATTATTGCCAGACCTGCACACACTCCTCTTGCAGATGGAAGAGCGAACAAAAGATGAATGGCCCACTCTATGAGCTAATACTTTTTGCTAATTGATCGCATTTCCATTTTAATTAGAAAACGTGCTTTCCGAGTGGGTGGGATCACAAGATGTCATCAGCTCAGTTCTCCTTAATCATTGAAGGTGAATGGAACAGTTGAAGAGGCTGCCCTCTTGCCAACTCTGAATGTAGCTTGTTGCTTTGACCCGGGTTTGTTCCATGAACCTAGAGAGGCATTTTGTACCATTGCCAAGATGCTGCTAATATTCTGAGATAAACACATGAAATAAACATTAACCAGCAGCCCGGTGACTTCTTTTGTACTGAGCTGCCCAGCAGGCCTATAAGGGCATATCCTCAGAATCCTGCAAACCCTGAACAACATCCTTCCTCCCCCCTCTCCATTGTCTGACATGCGCAGATAATGATCTTACACCTTTAATTCCTATTGTGGCCTATTGTGGGAGGGTATGCCAATGCAGAAGTGGGCTTGTGCTAGAGAGCAGTATTTATCTCTCTTCCCCCCCTCCCTTTAAAGTATGCTCCAATGATGAAAAGACAGAGTGGTTGGGAGATTGGCAACGCTCATTCATGGTACTGCTGTGTGAGAGAATGGGAAAAAACAAAACACCTTTCATGGAAGGAAAATGCAAACTATAAAGTGGCATATAGTGCTGTCCAAAGCATGATAAGATCCTAAGTCAACAAAAGTTAGTGGGTTTAGAAAAGTGCATCTCTGATTAGAATGGCACTGCCATATTCCAAAGTTTTGTGTTATTAGTCATTTGGCTGTAAGAATGATACCTCAAAAAATGAAGAAAACTTGATATTCCTATCTACCCTTTAGTCTGTGCATAAAATACAAATATCACATGTTAATGTGAAGTTTTGTGAACATGCATGAGACTACCAGATATAAGCTGAGAAATTCTCTCCAATGTTCTTATTACCAGAGGATGAGGAAGATGCAAAAATCGGAGCTTTATTTTCATGATACTTCAGTCAATGCCAAGCATTTGACCCCCATCCAATCTGTTTTGACCTTTGAGAAGTACTCATTGGGGGTCAGGCATGGTAGCAACAACTGGAGAACTTGCTACCATGCGGCACAGTGATTAAAGTTTCAGATTAGGATCTGGAAGATCCAGTTTCAAATCCACATTTTACTATGAATGCTCATTGGGTGCCTTTGGGCCAGTCACGAATACTCAGCTGAACCTATTTCATAGGACTGTTGTGAGGATAAAAGGGAGGGGAAGAAAATGCTGTCAACTGGTTTAGGTCCCCAGTGGAGAGAGATGATATAGATAAATAATAAATCTAGCAGAAAAGGAAGTACTGAGGGAAGGGGGATACAGAGGGAAATTATATACCCCCAGAGAGTCCTTCTAGTTTCTCCACTATGAAACTGGACCTGGATTGGCCATCACTGTGGGGCTAGGCCCAGATCAGCCACCATTATGCAACTGTACATGGCTTAGTGACTAACTGGCACAGTGCAATGCTGCCACAGTTTTCCTGGGGAATTGAGACTAGAGGTGTGGAAGGAGTGAAAGATGAAGACTGGGGGGAGAGCAGATCAAGTTAGGTTATCTGGTAAATGGGATGGCTATAGGGGGGAAGCAGGGAAGACTGTGGGGGGAAAGCAGAAAAGGAGAGGGGAAAAATGAAATGATCCTCACAAGCCCTTGCAGGATATGGGGGACTTTCAAGAAAAGAAAAGAGGGGAAAGGAGAGTGGGAAATGAAATGAACCTCACAAGCCCTTATACATGTATATTTACCTGTGCAGTTGAACTATGGGGTGATCTCCCCATTATAAATCATGATGCCTCTTCTGACCTTCCCAGTCTCTTTCACTTTTACCTGAAATGGAATCCCTTCTCTCTGATACGGCCTTTCAGAAGGCATCCAAGAAATCTAACACAGGCTAGTTACCTTACCAAGAGGAAGAAACCTGTCATCATCAACAGTGCCTAGTTTGATGACACCGACAACACAGAATTGTATGTCTTATGGCTATTGAAAACTCTGAGGAACATTCATATTTTAGGAAGATTCATCTCTGTTGTATTGAACCAACTGTATGATTATCACCAAGTGTTACCTGAGTTGCTACATGGCTGGATTCTAGCATCCAAGCAGCCTCTATTTGTGGTAGCTATCCAGGCTTCCAGATAGTTTCCTGCTGGTTTCATCCCAAGCAATCTAAAACCAATTTCCAGTATGGCACCACCACCACAACCAGCATGGGACTGGGTTGGCAGAAACCGGAGACTTTTCAAAGTGCATCTGCTCAGTCCGTGCAGGCTGTCTTGATGGGGCTTGTCAGTACATATTGGCCATGTGCAGTCAGGCCGAAGATTTCCTACTGGCTGGGGCCCAGTCATTTGCCAGGCTCTCCTTGTCAGGGAGAGTTAAACCAGTCACTGATCCTAATTCTAACACTGTTTGTTGCAGCATTCCAATTTTTAATCGCTACATGACTTGTCAGGTTGAATACAAGCTGAATGGATAATTTTTTTTTCCAAAAAAAAGTCTAATAATAAGTGCGTCCAAGATAGCTTGATCTGTTCCATTACAATTTCATTACTTAAAATAATGATTCAAATATTGTCTTACCCATAACATGTATTTACATTGACTGATAGGAGCCAGTATGAAGTATAAATCACAAATACTTTGGGAATGTTAGCTATTCCCATGTAGTGGCCTAATCGCTTCCCAGTTGCTCTCCTCTACCCTTATATGTACATGAACAGATGGGCTTGGATATAACAGTGTTTCTGAGGGTGGGAGAATTTTCACCCATGGAGAGTCCCTTTCTCAACTCCCTCTTGTTACAGTCCCAAATACTCCCTGAAATGCTGCTTTTGAGGGACAAGGTCTTTTCACCTGCAGTGGGAGGTAGGAAAGGATAAAGTAATTGCCAAGAGAAAGCAGAGGTTCCTATACTTTCCTTTTAATTCCTGTGGGACTTTCTGTTAGGTCATAGGTGAGTCGTAGCATGTTCATGTCTGGTTGGGTCACTTGAAGCTCATATCTGTTTTCCCCAGCCTGTTCTGCTTTTCTGCTTCATGCACTTTTCGTTAAACTTTTTCTGTGAAAACCATTACTATTGTTTGACTTCCACTCAGTTCTTGTGCTTTCCACAGATCTTGTCAAAGATATTAACAGACAAGTGAGAAATGCCAATAACCTAGTAGAAGAATGGGCAGCAAAGACCTACATAAGATTGAAAAGTTCTTGATGGTGTCACTTGCATTAAGCTCCAATGCATGCCAAGATAATGGTAGTTATCTTGGTGGGATTTCAGCCTGATGAATCAAGAGTGTGGAAAATGACATGGCACACTATGTTAATGTGTCTAAAAAGACATACTCAGGGGTATGAAGGATGTGCAGCTATACTGCATAGATGTAGGAGAGCAACAAGGATGAAACCTCACCATGTTCAGAGATCACTGTGAGAAGGAAGATGGAGAAGAAGAATGCATCAATTTCACTGCTTTTTCTGAAAGTCCTGCCAGTGAACCTCTCTTGCATAGATTTTGGACAAAGATGGGTCTGGCTTCTCCCCTAGCTGACCCAGTGGTTCCTGCACTTTTACTGAAGGCTTCTGATGCCTAACACATGCCTAACACTTCCTGCATAACACATAAGACTGATTTGCCTAATGATGCACAGAGAATTGCTACTTCACTGTTGACCACAAGATACTGCTTCATGAGGCTTGTGGGATTGTATTGTGTGGAATCTGAAAATCAAAATATTGGCCTTTAAACTCTTTTTTACATCACAGAATCACCTTCACACTGGCTTCACACTCAGTTGATGGAGTACCCCAAATAAAAAAATACAACAAAATGAAGAAGATACATGGCCCTTTTGGGGGATTGTTAAGAAAGTGTAGTGAGAAGTTCTCCTTTATTTACAGTCAGGTTCCACAACTGGGAATTTATCTGACCATTAATAATTAATCTTGATATAGTGTAGTGGTTAGGAGCACGGACTTCTAATCTGGCGAGCTGGGTTTGATTTCATGTTCCCCCACATGCAATCAATCTGGGTGACCTTGGGCTTGCCACAGCACCAATAAAGGTGTTCTGACTGAGCAGGGCTCTCTCAGCCTCACCTCCCTCACAGGGTGTCTGTTGTGGGGAGAGCAAAGGAAAGGTGACTGTAAACCACTTTGAGACTCTTTCGGGTAGAGAAAAGCAGCACATAAGAACCAACTACTACTACTACTACTACTACTACTACTACTAATTACTACTACCACTACTACTACTAATTATGTGGTATATTAACCCATTTCCCACTCTCTGCTTATACATGTGGTCTTGTAGATCCCATTTCATTGGCTGACAACATGTACTGTGCACACAAAAACGTACACCTTGAATAAAACGAAAAAGGTAAAGGCATCCCCTGTGCAAGCACCGGGTCATGTCTGACCCTTGGGGTGACGCCCTCTAGCATTTTCATGACAGACTCAATACGGGGTGGTTTGCCAGTGCCTTCCCCAGTCATTACCATTTACCCCCCAGCAAGCTGGGTACTCATTTTACCGACCTCGGAAGGATGGAAGGCTGAGTCAACCTTGAGCCAGCTGCTGGGATTGAACTCCCAACCTCATGGGCAGACAGCTTCAGACAGCATGTCACTGCTTTACCCCTCTGCACTAAAACTAGTTGGTCTTAAAAGTGCCATTGAACTCAACTGGTGTCACTTCAAATCTTGTTTGTTCTAGCTTTCATACTTGCCTAATTAAGCAAATAAGAGCTTAGCAGATGCAACCAGTCATCAAAGGGATCTCCTCCCCAACCCCACAATCCAATGAGCTGTGGCCCTGGGGATTCTCCCTTTTTCATTAGATGTCTTATATAGCCCAGGTGATGCCTCAGCCACCCTAGTTAGGGCCCTACCAATCCTTCAGCATAACACTTAATTAACTGAGAGCAGACCTTGACAACAAAATGCCCTCCCTTTCCAAGGCAACGTGAAGGGAGTCTTCCAAATTTCTGCTTGTCCTCAAACAGTAACTGACTAAGCTTACATTGCTCAGTACAGTGATGTGTAGGTAAACAGCTGCTGAAGTAAAACAAAAACCTGGAGAGGGGAAGAATAGGTTTATATATGCATAATCTCATCCACTTTCTCATTAGCAGAACAGAATAAGGAATCTGGCGTAGCCCTGCCAGAATTGCGCTTCATCTTCTGCTCCTTACTGAGGCATGGACAAATCTGCTCCAGCTTTTTATTGGGGACAAGCTAGCCTCTAGCCTGTGTTGCCTGACGCTCACCTGGAATTACTCCCACTCCTAGATGGTGAGAGAAGCAGTCCTTCCCGCAATGCACATAGCACACAAGGTTACAGGGGTTGTATAGTATGCACATTTGGGACTCCCAGGTTTCTGTACCAATCTCTTGTATAAATTACCAATGCTAGAGATTAGGGGAACTTTCAGTATTTCAGTATTGCAAGTCTCAACTATGGTCTTTTCTTCTCAAGATCTTAGATCATGCCCTGTGGTCCCACCAACTTTTTCTTGTGCTTTGCTTTTTCAGAGGACAAGCATAAATGAACACAGGCAGGTGAACCATCTGTTGTTTCCCTCCTCTTGTATACACCTACGAAGCCTCCTGCAGTTGTTTTCTCGGTGAAACTGTTAATACAACTGTTAGTATGGCAGAGTTGGAGGACCTCTGTTTTAGAGTTTGCTGTGGCTTGTTCCAGAAAGTGTTGTCTTTGTGATCTAAGAGCTGAGCATATTACCATATTTATTTTAAAATGTTTAATGGCAGACTAGATTGTTTAGAAAGTGAGAGAGCTGTCCCCTTCCAAAGTAGCAGCATGATGCATATGGACTGATGCTCCCATCTACATGACAGAGTGTGGTTAAAGCAGATGTGCCTCATGCGGCAAGTTCCCAGTTGCTGACAAACAAATCAACCTCCAGTAGCCTCTGGGTTCCTGTCTGCAATTGAACTAATTTACCATCTTCATCTGCTGTGTGAACATAATGAATTAACATATTGCATGACTCAAACTTGTGATTGAATGAAGAGGTAGTTATGGGAAAAGCAGCTCGCCATATCACTCACTCCCCCCCCACCATTAAAGCAATGAAAAGACCCTCATCCTTTACTTGGGATAAAAAAACCCCAAAAAGAATCTCCTGGGATCATGTTGGGATGCCCACAGTGCTCTTCACTCCAGCAGGAAGAGAAATCGTGTAATGTTTTTCTGTACCCACATTTTTGTACCCACTGGAGTAAAGAATGGGGGGGGGGCTGGGAGGAGGAGATTGTTGGACTAGATTGCCCATGAAGTAATGGATTAATTAATAATACATTTCAACACAGGTTATATATAATATTTCATATTACACATATAGAATATATATTTCATTTCTAGTCTACATGTCATGAGCTGGTGGCAGTAATGAAAAAGTAGTATGGAATTGTGATATGGCAAGAGAGGTGAAATTTGGTTGGCTAATGCATGAAGGTTTCAAGAGTTATAACTACTTGTTGAGAGTATTTGGCACAGATAAAATGGAACAGCTTTTGACAGCTCCTGCAGAAAGACCTTCAGCATTATGCTGATGGAATGGAGGGATATTCTGTGGCCAGCCAAGACATTTTCTTTCTCCACTCAAATGTTCACTGTTGGAAGAGCAGGGATCTATTTGGGATTGACTTGAAGGCTACTTTGTATGTGCCAAGGAAGTAGCAGCAGAGATATACAAGTGACTAATGTACCTTCTTTGAACATTTCTCAGATTTTAGAATACACATCTTCTTGCCATGCATCTATGATCTTGTGTAAGAGGTGAACTTGCACATCTATATATGATGTGTGTTATAGAAGCACTGTAAGTTCTAAGAAGGTTCACATACACTTGTGTGTCTTTTACCACTGTTTTTATCTTCAATCTCTCACTGTAAGAAGATAAGGGAACATTAAGATAATTTCCTCCCCCCCCCCCCAAAAAAAAGATATGTATTCTGAGCCAAGAAGTTTGTGTGTACTGGGAAAGAGAGAAGGCTGGTGCTCTTTATGTCTTTTTGTGTGTGATTTTCTTCTCTATAGAAATTCTAGCATAAATGGAATATCATGAATACTTTTGCTAGTACAGCCATGGTTTGTAAAAAAAAAGTTCTTTTATAGTCAGACTGAAAATTCTTTGTATATCTGGAAATTATCCATCAAGAAGCAGAAATACCATATGACTTAGATGACTAATCACACAGTATGAACTCCTAATTAGAAGAAGTTTATACTCAAAGTGGCAGTCTCTGTGAACAGCTTCCAAGCAATCCATATGCTAAAATATGTTTGCATAAACCATCTTATCAAAAAACTTCAGATTAATTCTTTGCAAAATACAAACCCTATGCAAACCCCCACAAGAACAGAAAAAGAAAGTTTTCATTTCAATCAAAGTGAGAACTACAAATAGTTCAATCACCATTAATTTTATCAAATTACCGGCATGTTTCTTAAAATAATCTCTATTATTGTAGCTTTCTCTTGAAGCTGATATTGTCTTCCTTGTCCTGAATCAAAAGCAAACACACTGGCAGTTTTCTACATGAACTGGACTATTCTTAGGTGAATTAAACATAGATTAATTTCATTACTGAATTTCTTAATTTTTTGACATTTTCTGGATCTTACTTTAAATTGAGCCATTTGGTTGGTTGGTTGTTCTCTACAGATAAAACATCAGGATGTTTTCCTTTACTGTTGTCACTGCTAAAAACCTACATAACTCGAGTGGTCATTTACATTCCACTCTGGTCACACAATTTAGGCACTGTGGATATGGGCAGAAGTAATGTGAACAAGCAAACAAGTTGCAGGTAACTGTTTCATTTCAATTTATTCAACCGGGAACACAGACTTCATCTGATTAATCGGTCATGTCAACAATGTTGATTTTTTAAAGTGAACTTTAAAGCTGTACCCAGTTAATCAGCCAGCAGATATATATGTGTCTGCATGTATTTCTCTATCCATGTCTTGGAAAAGGCATTCCTTATGCCTAATGCTGGGTACACATAAGTTTCCACTGAGAGCAAATCTCAGCTCCCTGAGATTGTTTCAGTTCATGAATATGGTCCAGGGGGAGGCTTAAACCCCTTTTCCCACATGCACTGTGTTCATACGATATGGTAAATGGAGTTGTGGCATACAATTTCATACTGTAGTGGGCTATATGGGGAGGAACTCAGAAGAAGAAGAGTTGGTTCTTATATGCCGATTTTCTCTCCCTGAAGGAGTCTCAAAGCAGCTCACAATCCCTTTCCTCTCCCCACAACAGACACCCTGTGAGGTGGGTGAGGCTGAGAGAGCCCTGATATCACTGCTCAGTCAGTTTTATCAGTGTCGTGGCGAGCCCAAGGTCACCCAGCTGGTTGCATGTGGGGAAGTGCAGAATCAAACCCAGCTCACCAAATTAGAAGTCCACACTTCTAACCACTACACCAAGCTGGCTCTCGGTGGTTCAGCTGTACATGTTTTGCTCTTACAACCGCCAGCATTCTACCTCTGCTATCTTCAGCTAAATAGATTTGGAGAAAGTGCCTAACTCTCTAGAGAGCTGCTCTCACTCAGAGCAGAGATAGATGGATCTGTAGTCTGACTCAGGTTAAAGTCATGTATTCAAAGCTCCTGAAAAGACATTCACAGTTAGCAATTAAGGTCTGGTGATGTCTCTTTTGGGATCGTACCAGTCTGGGGTTTATAGACTGAGTGCCTGAAAATGGATAGAAAAGGTCAAAAAGAAAGGGCTTTTAGAGGGATCACCTTTGCCTGTCTCAATGCATAACAGCAAGTACCTGAACTTGCCTTAGCTATTCCAGCTCATCTGTTTAACTGCAAAAGGATCCAGCATTAAATGTTCATGCTCAGCAGGGGCTGGAATGGTTTGATGAGAAAAATATTTATTTTATACATCATGGTTTTGATCTTTTGCTGGGAAAAAAAAAAAGAAACCGATCTTATACTGTTTAGCAGCACATTTCCCAGAGTCACATTACTGCCATCTCTGTGTTTGCGAAAAGCCATAAATTTATATGAACAGTTTTCGGGGCTGTTTTATTAGCTCTTGTGCAAATTAATACATTAAAATGCTAAGATTGTTTCAAGTGTTTAGCTTTTGTAAAAGGCAAGTCAAATCCAAATGGAAATTAACTCTTAAGCATTTATGTCTATTTAGCAACACTAGTCCCTGCCCAAACACCTTTATCCATCTTCAAGTTGCCGTGGGTTGAGATTGATTATGTCTTTATACAGAAGAGGAGAGGGCATGCCTAGGAAAAGAATGGCTTAATCTTTATTTGCCTAGAGCAGCAGCAAAAATAAGTGAACCAAACAGCCTCCTGTGACTGATTTCTCCTCACTTAAGGCACTTCACCGTTAACACCAAGAATAATTGTTCCTTTCCCCTTTTCAGGCATTGCTTTTCCTTTCATGTATTACAGCCAAACAATCTTTAAGGCAGGGAATGAAAGAATGGCCTGAAAGTGCATGCGTGACCAAGTTTTGCCCTCAGATGCAGATTCCAAATCCACTGATGTCAAGGGATATTGGCTACACCAACTGCAAAGAACCATCTTTTTGGAATCTTATCAGGGTGGTTAAAATGTTCCTTGCCATCAACCCAAGGAGAAGAAACTGATTTAATAATTTATATCTCACTATGTTATGGTCAGATCTGCTCTGTGAGGTAGGTTAGGCTGAGACAGAGTGACTGGTTTACCCGAATTAACCAGTAAACTTATATTTTTCAATGTTATTTTATTTTTCAAACTCATGTTCCGTCTTGCCCTCAGCGAATGCAGCCTAAGATGGCTAACAACAACATGGTTTAAGTATGTTAAATGCTGCATCACAGCTCACAGCAATGTAGAATAACATAATTTAAAGCCAATATATATAAACAACAATAACGTGTGAAAACAACTGGCTGTAGTGGTTAAGAGTACCAGACTCTAATTGGGACAACCAGGTTTGATTCCCCCGAACTCCTCCACATGGGGTTTGCTGGGTGACCTTGGGCCAGTCACAGTTCTCAGAGCTCTTCAGCCCCACCTACCTCACAAGGTAATTGTTGTAGGGAGAGGACCGGAAGGCGATTTTAAACCGTTCTGAGACTCCTGGGGGTAGAAAAGAGAAGGGTATAAAAACCAACCCTTGTTCTTCTACACATTTCTTGGGGATCTAAGCATAGGTCTTCGTGGCTAGACTGTAGCACATTAACCATTCAAGCATGCTAGCATACAAACCACATGCCTAATTTTTGTGAATCATTTGTTTTAATTTCTATCCTGTTTTTCCCAAAGGAGACTTTTATGAAAAACAGTACTATAATTAAAATAGCAAGAATCCTTGGTTCAGTGGGTATGCACTAGACAGAAATTAAAATTATGCCACCAATGCTAAATTCTGGTTGTTAAAGGTCAGTCATAGCACCAACCTCTTTCTGAACTGCTGGAAAGCATGCTTATTGAGTACATTTGCCAAGTAATGACCCTGGTTGGTGTATAATCCTGTGGTAAACTGACTGGTTGTAGTGTGAGGGGAGCTCTACCATCTTCCTTTACCCAGGAAGCAAAGCATATGAAGAAGCTTTATATCCATTAAAACAATTGCTCTATTTTGGTGTTCTGATTTGTGGCAGTTTGCTAAAGTCACAGGCCTAAAAGGGTCTTTTCCAACACATCTACACTGTCTAATTATAAATATGATTGAATTTGGAGTTGTATGAATTGAAAATTCTGCTTTACAACTGAGTCAGTGTTCCTCCTTCAGTGGTAAGGCAAAGAGTGGAAGGATGTCTTCTCAGCACAGCTTACTGATTGTTTATGTTTGTTTTTGTTTATTAAATTTTTAACTCGCCACTCCTGGCCAGCCGGCTGAAGGCAGATTGCATACACACTGTGGTAAATTACTAACAAAGCCTAACAAATGCTTGTCGGAGTTATATCCCTAGAAATTAGATGGAAACAACTACTGTAATTTTGCGCTTTGCGAACGAGCCCATTTTGTGCTGCTTGATGATGTCTGCCGTATACACTCCTCAGTTATCAAGGTAGTGACTCAGTGAGGGCATCAGCTCTTCCCTCACAAAGACAAACATGGACGTACAATTAATTCCTTTCAAATGTGTCTTAACCAACATTATACCCACTGAGCTGAACATGGTGTTTGACATATGCCACCATGTTGTCCCTCGTAAAGCAGCCATCCAAAGCAAAAGTATATTGAGGCCCTGCTGAGCCACCATACATGGGTACTACATTGCATCCAGCTGGGTCACAACTTGTATTTATTTATTTGTTTGTTTGTTTATTATTTAAATTTATATACCGCCGTTCCCGATTGGGCTCACAGCGTTCCCGGGACTATCAGTAAGTTCATACCCGCAGAGTGAAGAGCCCTGCGGAGAGCATAAGCAGTCAAGTGGTCCCGCAGGTAAACAGGACCCTAGCCTTAAGGGTCAAAACCAAGACCTTGAACTTGATCCAGAAACAAACTGGTAACCAGTGCAGATGTCAAAGCACCATGGTGTTCCAGTGAGGACCCTGGCAGCCGCATTTTGTAACCAGCTGTAACTTCTGGATCAAAGACAAGGGCAGGTCCGCATAGGCTTACTTGTATAAGCCTGGTCATAAAACTAGGACATTGCTTTAAGTTAATCTTTTACATGAATGGCACTTAGGTTACAGAAAAGCTGCTGGGTCTTGAACTCTGGTGCCCTGCTCTGTCCTTAAAACGGGGAGAGAGAATAAAAAGGAGGAGGTAACAACTTCTAATATGGCATCCAGAGAAATATCCTCAATATTTCTCAGCAGAATTACCTATTATGAATGCATTTGTAGTTTATCAGAACCTAATCTGGTAATCAAAGAATCCTTGAGCTATGAATGCTCATCAGATGTTATAGTGCCTCATCATATGAGGGTTACAAAGAGATAATGAGATAAAAGGACATTTGCTAATGGCCTGCAGTGTAAGAAAGTCTTGTTACAATTTGAAAATCTGGAATATAGTCAATCATGCCAATGCTGATTAATATTTGCAATGGATACAGAGAACTCTTTGAACTGTTTTAGATGCCTAAACTATAGGACAGGGTGGAACAGTGGCTGCAGTTCTTTTCTTGGACTCTTTCTTGGAATACAAGGACTAGATACGCATGTGTGATCATTGCATTTTGCAGTGTTCCTATTTTGAAACCGACATTCAAGCTTCACAACTTGTTAGTGGTAAGTAATGCACTATTTTGCAAATGTCCGTCTGCTTGTCTTTCTGAAGAATCGTTTAGTGGTCCTCTTTAACCCACCTCACAGATTATATGGAAACAGAACTCAACTCAGATGTCCTGAATGGTAAAATGAAGCACGACTGGAATAGCAACTGGCCCTAAGTGGTTTTCTTGTCCTATCTGGATTATTTGCTGAGAGCCACTTGATTTGTCCAGAGAGGCAAATGAGCCTTTTCAAACATAGCGCGAATTTGTTTATGTGTTTGATTTTTAGACTGCCCTCCCATGGAGGGCCAGCTCTGAGAATACTCAGTCTCAGAATATTCAAAATAACTGTCTTAACTGAAATATTGATATATGTGTCAAGACCAAAACAAAACAAAGCTTGTCTCCACACACAGCCCAATAAAGAACAGAAAGGGTAGACTAATACCTTGGCTTTGACTGTCAGCCATGCATTGATAATGGAAGCAAAATAAAGAAAGAACAAAATCCAGGATGATGAAGCCCGTGTTTTCATTCTGCACGGTCATGTCACCATACCAATAGCAGTTTTCTAATCTGCTGATATGAATCTTGACAGCTCTACAAGGAAAGAATTTACTGTATGCACTGTCTTTTGCAATTAGCAGTATAATGCACTCAATTTTTTAAAAAGATCTTTCTTCTCCTAAACAATCTAGAGAATCAGATGATTTAAATCATGCCTGGTATACTCACTACCATACCATCAGGTATTTTCAATACTCCAACATGGGAATAACAGGATTTAAGGGTTCAAGAAACTCTACCCCAGAACAAAATCAGCATATGACTAAAAAGTCAAAGAGGCTACAGCAGAAGTGGGAAGATTTCAGCTGTACAAAGAGGCTTCCGGACTAATTTGTGATGTTCCAAATCAGAGTTCAGAAGTTCATTCCTAGAGGACTCATTGTATGAACTGTCTGAAATCTGTGGAATTATCTGGAAGCAAGCAGTAAGTAAACTGTGCTCAAGCTAGCCTGTCTGTGAGGGTCTTTTGACCCCAGAGCGTCTGGGAGTCTGTGGTATAGTTTATTCAAATGAACTACTAGAATAGAATACACTGGATGAATTGCTGGCTAGAATCAAGAGGGAAAGATAATCTGGAGGGAAATAATACAGGAGTTGTGAGGTTTAAGGTTTCATTAATCACTTGTGGTTGCTACTCTGAAGCAGACCTTAACAATTTTTGTGTCTAAGGGTCTAACAACTTCTTGAGCTCATTGGGAAAAAAAGTCTTTAAAATCATATTTTATTTTGCTTTTTGGTGCAAAGAGGCTACAGCAGAAGTGGGACTCTCCCCCCTCCTCCCCATTGAAACAGGAAAGTCTCCCCCTCACTGGCAGTCTTCAAGCAAAGGTTGGATGCACACTTTTCTTGGATGCTTTAGGATGCTTTAGACTGATCCTGTGTTGAGCAAGGGGTTGGACTAGATGGCCTGTATGGCCCCTTCCAACTCTATGATTCTATGATTCTATGACTTTGGGTATTCCTTATAGAAGTGAATGGCTGGTCACCTTATAGTTCTCAGCCCTCATTGGAAGAGTGCCCTTTCCCTAACGGCAACACACTCCCAGGGAGGGCAAATTAGGTAGATATTTAATTGACTGCATGCAATTTACACTGATTGGGCCTCAATGACAGAGTGCAATTTGCACTGCTTGGCCCTAATTGGTAGAGTGCAAATTGAACTGATTGGCCCTCATTGACAGAGCACAATTTGAACTGATTGGCACTCATTGCAGAGTGCTCTCCCCCTATTGGTAGTGCACCCTCAGGGAGGGCCAATCAGGTAGGGAGTGAGTTCTCTGCACACAATTTCAACTTTATAATGTTTAGCAATATCACTTGGTAAATGTTTAATGAAAAAAAATGAAACACCAGAGTTTCACAAAACCCCAGTTGAGAAAGTCTGCAATAGCCCAGGTTCTTAGAGGAAAGCAAGATAGCTTGGTAGGTCTATGTAAATTCCAAAGGGGCCTCCCATTACAACTAATGACCACCTCATAATGGTGTGCACAAAGCATGCACAGTATTGCATATACCAGTATACAGAATACAGCCAAGATGGAGAAAGAAGGGAAGGTCAATGCCTTTTTTTTTTTTACCATGGGAGACACGAACTGATTTCAAGTTGCCAGTAACACCAATTATGAGCATAGTTGAAGGTCAGGGGAGAAGACTGTAGAATTCCAAGCTGATCTCTTTCTGCAGTCACAGTTACTTTTGCATGGCATCTGTGGGAGTATAGTGCAAATATAGTTGTGTTAAATGTATACTATTTTGAGGGTTTTTTGCATCATTGTCTTAATAAAATTCAGTTGTGCAAGCAACAGCAAACAATATTCAATTAAATGTATGTTACTTATTCATCTGCATTCTTTAATAGGTAAAATTAATATTCTGTCTGCTTATAACAGTGCATTTCTTTAGAGTTACAAAGTGGTTCTGTTGAAAAGGACTGTTAATTTAAATATTCAATTTAGCAGATTAATGAGAGAGATACATAAGAGAATAGAGAATCCAAGTATATATAGGAAAGGAATACAAGGACTAGAGACAAGGTGTAGACAGGTGTGTCGTTCTAGTGAGCTTTGAAAATGAAAAGGCTCAAATATAATATGGGAGGAAATGGAAAATCAGAAAAGTGACATACAAATCCAAGAGGTGATACGGTCCTGGTATTGGAAGTTTTATGGTGGAAATGTGCAGGACAGATCTGTGATAATTGGACAGGTAGGCTTTGAAAGAGAATTAAACGCTCTTGAGTAGAAATCAAGTCTTGCTCATTTAGGAAATTACTCAAGAAAGAAGAACAAACCTGAAAAGAAGTGGGAATACTCAGAATACTAGGGAAACTAGCAACCAGGACAAGTTTCTCAGCAATGTAATGAGCATTGTTTTAGCCCCAGAGCTGCATAAACATTTAATAGGCCTCAGAACAATATTAGTTCTGATCTGGAAATGGCAAAGGAAGATCAAAAAGACAGAAGTGGTGCTGTGAATAAGTGCAGAATAAGTGACGCTGAGACAGAAAAGAAAAACAAACCTGTTGTGTCTAAAAGATGGACGATGATTTCCAAAGGAGAATAGCAATGAAGAGAAAACTTGAAAAGCTGAAATGTGAAATGAAGGAGAAAGAATGAACCAGTTGTCAAGTAAAAAGTAAAGAAGGTCACCATTAGAAGCTTCAGTACCTGGCCATGTGAATGGATGCAGAAAGGAATAAACTATTTGGGATTAATTATGCTCAAACCCCTCTGATTCAGCTCATGTCCTACTCGCTGGTCATGAGCAGGGAGCCAATTGCTCGGTGAGCTATGTGGACACATCTCAATGAATTCAGATATGTCTATTTGCATGATTACACTGATTTCTCACATGATTGGATGGCTCTCCCATAGCAGCAGGCCCCCTATCTGCCTATAAACCCATCTAAAACAGTGCACTTGGTTCTAGTGATCCCTTCTTAAATATGTACCATGGACAAAACAAGCATAAAAAGCATTCTGTCCTGGTGCAAAGACAGGATGGATTTTTTAATGGGAATTAGTGAATGTAATGACTTGAATGACCATGGCACTGGTGGGAAATGCCTGTCTTCTCAGTCTGGGCAAAGACAGCCACAAGCTGCTATGACCCAGCAGCTATCCATGCAGGCAAAAAGCTCTTGCCATACAGCTATGCTTCAGAGAAACCTTGCTAGGCAATCACCCTTGTGTAAACAAAGACCCAGTGAGCAGGTTCTCAGTAGACATATTTTGGACCAAGAAAATGAAATTAAAATTATTTGGGTGACATAACAGCTGTAAAAATTAGTTCCTGGTGCTGCATATTAAAAGGCTCATTGATGATGAAAAAGGATTTGTGGGAACATTTCTGTTGATAAAGAAGTAAGGGCCATATGAAAGGAGATAGAAAAGGGGCTAACATGAGCATTGTGGTAGGCAGGTTCAGAAAGTATTCTTTGCTTGAATTAATGGTACACATTGAATGGCCAAAGGGACAGGACTGAGACTATTGTAGGCAGCCAAACAGCCCATCAAGGAGAAGGCTATCTGCTCTTGATGGACAGTCAGGAGTGAGCTGAGCCAGTAGATGTTCAAGACAGGATCCCAGCCAGAATCTAGGGACAAGGAAAGGAGGGGACAAGGAGGGGACAAGTTGAGAGAGGTTTGGTACAAGCAATACACCTTCTGGCACAGTTGCCTGGAAGAACTACAGAAGCAGGTGGAACAAAAGTCCCACAGGAAAGTACAAGGTGGCAGGAAACACCATGAAATTCAACATGAACACAATAGCCAGGCCAACTTGTCTTATTGTACTATCTCATATTTATGCAAAGATTACCTCAGAGGGTTTTTTAAATTGAAAAGTGTAGTCACTGGGTAATCCTTATGTGGTTGCCAATGGTATCATGTCTTGGTAAAAAGTAACAAATACATTGCAGCTTGTGGGATGATTTTATTTTTAAAATCCAACTCCATTTTTGTGGTCAGGGATGGACCATTACATTGATTTACTTGCCAAGGACAGAATCCTCCCCCAACTTTCCCCACCCCTCTCCTAGTCAGTCAGGTACATCTTTTAAATAACTAACATTATCGACATTGCTTACTTTTGCATGTCCATAGTCAGCAGCATCTACTCAAGTGATCACAATGGCTGATCTCAAGCTTAGCTAGATTAATGGAGACACCAAAGGCACAAAGAGACAACTAAGCTGTAAATTGCATCTCAAAAGTCTCAGGCCAGTTCTTGGTTTCTGTTTAAAATGTGTATTTTAACAATTGGAGAGGGAGGAGGTGGGGGCTGTGAGAGGTGGGGGCTTTGACTCATGCAAAGAGGCATATCCACAACTGGGGGACCCTTTGGAGTAGCTTGGTGAATGGCTGGCTGACAACCAGAGAACAGCCATGTTGGGGGGGGGCAGTGCCAGTCTAAGGTGGTATTTTGAAGCAAAAGTGTCTGATTAGATGGGTGCTTCTTCTAATAACTGAGTGGTGACGTCCCTTTTAAATAGCTGAAACCTCCCCAGTCAAAATGTTCTAAGGTGAGAACTCCAAATCCAGGAAAATTGAAGAGTAAGTATTGTAGGTTCCCATGGTACACACATCCTTCTTCTTTCCCCATAAGATAGTCAGACTTTGACAATTGTATCAGGTTGTGGCCAGCATACTACTGAATGTACCCTGCCTCTAAAAACTTGCTTATTGCATAATACACACGGTGTACATCTAGACCAGTCTTATAGATCTCTGCTGATCCCGAGTCTTGATACATAAACTGGGCTCAGACCAGGAATTCAATATCACAAGTTAATTATTCTTTGGCAGTTTCTGTTTTGCCAAAGCCAATGAATTATGAATGTCAAAGAGCTCCCTGAGCTCAGCAAGCCCCTTAGATCTGACAGTGTGAAAGAAAGAAATTAATGGATCACATGGCCGTGAACTATTTGTTTTTAAACCAAGTGAAGTAAAAAAAAGTGCTTTTTGAATACTTGTTGAATTAAACTATACAAATTAGGAGCAGAAGTTTTGGTTGTCAAAGGACTTTGATTTCTTTAAAAATCACTTTGCATATCATAATAATCAAAGTTGTAACTTCATGAGTTCAGGTATGGAAGGAAAAACAAAGAAAGAATCCTTTAGATCAGGGGTAGTCAACCTGTGGTCCTCCAGATGTCCATGGACTACAATTCCCATCAGCCCCTGCCAGCAAATGCTGGCAGGGGCTCATGGGAATTGTAGTCCATGGACATCTGGAGGACCACAGGTTGACTACCCCTGCTTTAGATGCCCACAGTAGGACCTGTTGATTATTTGCCTAGAGAATAAAAGAGCCAGACATAGGACTGTTGAATTCTTTGCAAAAGCTTGTGGGCAAGAATATAAAAGTAAACTCACTTAAGGAAACCTTTTTCAAACTGACAGGGACAGTGCAATAACTGGTACTCAGAAATCCTTATGGAGACAACCCTGTTTGATAGAAAGATTGGCTAATTCTTCTGGCTGGAATATGTCTCTGTCATGTACATTGTCCACTGACATTGCAGTACTAACCAGAGTTACACCCTTTTAAGCCTCCTTCGGGTAGAGAAAAGCGGCATATAAGAACCAACTCTTCTAAGCTTATTAATTCCAATGCATTTAGAAGGGTACAACTGGTTAGGATTGCACTATGAGTTACTCTCTGCTGCTTCTGCTGCTTCCCTTTCCTTCTCTTGTACAATAGCAAAAAAGCAAACAGCAAGGCCCCATAATTGCAACAACTTCAGGAATATGAAACTGCATGCAGTTAAGGAAACCCTTTTCAGGAGAACAAAGACAGTGCAATAATTGGTCCTTACTCAGAAGTCCTTATGTCTGATAGAAAGATTGGCTAATTCTTCTGGCTGGATGATGCCTCTGTCATGGACATTGTCCACTGACATTGCAATACTAATCAGAATCACACCCTTCTAAGCTTATTAATGTCAGTGTATTTAGAAGAATATAACTGGTTAGGATTGCACTATGAGTTACTCCATGTTGGTTTTGCTGTGTTCCTTTCCTTCTGTTATACAATAGCAAAAAGGTAAACAGCAAGGCTCTATACTAACAACTTCTGGTGTTTACTAATTGCCAAAAAATTGGACAGATGTAGAATATTAAATATAATGATTAAAACTGGGGAATTTGGTTTGAATTTTTGTTAGTTAATTTTTAATGCACATTCCTATTGTGCAGCACTCAGATTGATTTTAAAAGTTTATTTAAGAACATAATTTGAATTTGGTGATGTGACAAGGCCTCCTTGTGGTATAAATTTAGTCGTAGGCCTGCAAGTTGAATCTGCAGTTACTAATACCTGCAGAGTATAGTAACCATTTTTCCCTTTCATATCGCCTCCTGTTAACCCAAAGATTCTAGACTTCCGTTTCTCCTTAACTTTTCAATGAAGCACATCACAAAGCACCAGAAATTGTTGTGAGTTCCATTATTGCCTTTCTCATCAGTGAATTCTTTGGGCCTGCGACAAAAAGGGCATCGTCAGATTCCTTGCAAATCCTTCAGGCCTTTAAGAGAAGTTACCATCTGAATTCATTATATGAAGATTCCAAAAATGTGCCCTCTTGATGTATTCCTGCCTGAGAAGCTAGCGAAGGCACCGCCTGTGCAAAATGCTTGCCTCTTTTTGTCTATAAAGATTCCTGCAGTTTCTTCCCATGGCTTCGGTGACTGCTGGATATTTCTCAAATATCCTACACCATCACAACAATTCTTTCCCAGATTTCTTTGAGATTTCTAATTTGTAACCCTTAGTTACCCAATCCATCCATTATTCTCTTCCCTGGCCCCTCCGCCTTATTTCCACACTAATAGGACGGCTGGAATCCGCCTCTTAAATTAAATCAGTCAAGTTTCCTCCCTATAGATTGTTCTGTTCCCACAGATTCCTGATTCCTTCCCCAGAAATTAAGCCATCTCTTGGACCCAAACTGATCAACGTATTATTTTCTCTGACCAAATGAATAACAAGACTGTTGATTAATTATTCAGGCTGTTAAGCAAATAATAGCAGATGACAAAGCGTCTTTTTATAAATGCATTATGACATTTCTGTTGAGATTGTTTGGATACTTATTAAAATGTTTCATGTTGCTTTTCCCAGAAGGTAACATCAACCGTTTTGGGCCACTTAAATGTGTCTCTCTTGGATCTTTAATGATTAATAGCAATACAGCTACAGTTGTTAAAAGCGGCACCGAGGATCTGTGGGGTCACTTGCATTGTCTGGGTGGCTAAGCAAGGCAGAATGTTGAAACAAACTGAAAAATCAGACAATGTGAAATAAAAACAGACCCACACTTTTAGTTCTGCAGTTTGTTACTAGCCTCTTGACCAAGTATTGCCAAATAGTTTTGGTTTATTTTTATTCTCAGTGTCTGATGGCGCTAATAATGCTAAACCAAAAAAGGAACAAAACCCAACCTTAACAGGTAGGAACTCAAAAGTTGAGCTGAACAATAAAAATAATGTAAAACTTGTTGGTTGTTTATTATGGTGCACAATTAAAAACAGAATAAAAACTTCTTAAAAACTATACCGAACTAACAGCACATAGAACCAATGGCACTAATAAGCCATATAATTTCTATTACCATTCAGATTTAGAATCTGCATGCATCAATACTTTTGCCATTAATGGTGACATTCAGTGATCCAAACTGACATCATTTCTCTACTCTCTTGAGTTCCCCAAGCATTTCATAGTCCCAGCTATCTGAACCCTTGACTGAAGAACGGTCTGTTCCTATTATCTGGAATGGTCATTCTCTTCCACCCAGTGCACAGCTTTAGGAAGGATGCACACGGAGTGGTGAGAAAGGTAGGGGACACCTACTAGTCAGACAAATCAGCTGAATAAACCCTGGTGATCAGTGGGGTAATAGATATTACAGCCTGGGCACCTCACATCCCATACTCCCAGCCATCTGAACACACTTGGGTGTTATACTGATTTACGTGGGTGTTTATCACACCCACTTGCCACTCTTGGGCCTGTCGGACTGGCAATGCTCTCCTTGCTTTCATAACCTGTGATCATTCATCTCTTGGATTCTCATTCCACGGCTCTCATGTAATATAAAGTGAAAGCATATTGGGTTTAGCATTATATAATCCTTTGGGACTGAGACTCTTTAATGGGTTTCAGCATCCCAATGTTTATAAACGTTGTGTTTAGCTGTGCTTTTCATCAAAATGTCATCAAAATGCATGATCCTCATGCATTTTGCAGCGCCTGAGAAGAATCAGTCAATGCACTGGTGCGCTCGTGAATCTCAGAAAGCTTGATATAGAATCCAGAGAATAAGGTAGCATCAGTTTACAAGAAAACTTTCCAGTGGCATTAGTCCAAAACTATGTTATTGGTCAATGAAGCTTATACTTTACTTTCAGGGCCAAGTCTGTCATGCTTGACATGCCATGTCAGCTGCTTATTTTTTTTAAAGATGCTGTTGATACAGCTGTGATGAAGCACTTCCACCTCCCCCACCCCCATTCTGAGCTCACATCTAGCTGCAAAGAAACTGCAGAACTTACAAAGACGTTTATTGCTCAGCAAACGTTGCAAAATAAGTTGGAGCTTAAGATAGTGATTCAGGAAGGATGGTTTCCCACAGCTAATCATCCCCCCACACACCCACCCACCTTCTCCTTTACAAAGTGTGGGCTTCAAAGGTTTGCCTTCTCCTTAGCAGAATCATGATTGGGTCTTTGCACTATTCAGACCCCCAGACTTGTTGCAGGTGAAAAGAGGTTTAACTTTTCCATTCCTAAATTATGTTACAAATTGAAGCCATCCTCTTCCATGATGCTATTGCATGTAAATGCAAAATAACACACACCCCTCCCCAAAAGAAATCATCTTTGTATGGCCTTTTGCCCCCTTTCCAAAATTAGTATCAGTACGGGAGTTTGTTTTTGATGCAACTGAGTGCCAATAACTTCTTCTAATACCTAATCAGGAGTCCATGTAGGAACAATGTAAGGAAATATGACCACAGAGCTTTCAGTGCCTCTTTGAATTTGAATCTGATCCAGCATTTCTTTTTAGAGAACTTAAGAAGAGCTGTTCTTGATCAGATCCAAGGCCCATCAAGTGAAGCATTCTGTTCCCAGTGGCCAACTATGACTTTTAGGAAGTCTACATGCAGGATTATTGCAGCATCCTCCTCCTGCCCACGCTTCCCTGTACTGTGACTAGCCCAAGGTCACCCAACTGACTGCATGTGGAGGAGCAGGGAATGCAACTCGGCTCTCCTGATTAGAATTCGCCACTCTTAACCACTACACCAAGATGTATTTTAGCCCCTTCCCCTCCTTTAAAATATAAAAGTGCACCACATTGAATACTGCATACAAAATATATCTATGTGGATAGTACAACAATAAGTTGAAGTAGAGGAAGTCACTTTCCCCACCTTTTCCCTTATCCATGTGATCCCTTTGATTCCTTAAAATATTATGCTGCAGTCCAGTGCTCCTGGTGGACAAAATAATCATTTCTGGAGGGGACTTTGCCAACTAAGGTGGATAATCAGGCAAAAATCACTCGTTCCTCTTCTGCCATCATAGCCTCTTATTTGGGAACAGAAGGGCCTGGGAGGCATTGTCCCCAAGGTTCCCCTTCTCACTACATTTCTTCCTGTGGCAACACAAGACACCCTAGCATCTGCTTTTGAGGACTCTGAGGCGCCTTTTGAGGGAGGGAAAAGGTGGGCCAATGCTCATTGTGTGCAGGACATGAGCACATTAAAAATAGGGTTTATTCTGATCCAGTTTGGTTAAACCAAGCAACACAAAGAATGTTTGCATTTCCAATTAAAGGTCTGCCTTCTCTCTCTGTCTAGCACTAAAGGAAGCTATTTGGCTCACATAGCCATAAAGCGGTGTATTCCACAACCCCTTTTACTTATAGTGATGCTGCAGCGATGCAGGACCCATTGTGTTGCATATTGACAGCTGCTTGGCTAGTTCACCAGTTTCATAATGTTGGGACTTAAATTGCCTGAAATCCAAATGCTTCAATTTACCTGGGGTGCAGATCACGTTGACAGTCTAACCATAAGGGTGGAACTAGTCAATTATTATAAACCCCCTATTTTAAAAGAGGAACGATGAGCATCTGGTAACCTCCTGCCAGGCAAATGGAATTTTTTATTATTCAGATAGTGATAACCACACAACTTTCTCAGCAATTCCAAGATTAATAACAAAACAACCACAAGTGCATGATGGTGTCTCTGAGGTGCTTTTAACCTTAATAAGAGCTCCATTAATTTTTCATATTATTGATAAAGCAAATGAAGAAAACTCTATTTTAATGTAAGCTAAACATAAAAAGTCAGCAGATATCAAATGGAAGTAATTTAATCTTGTTTCTGGAGAATGCAATTAAAATAATGCAAATTAGGTTCATGCATAAGTAGGTATGATCAACACAAACATCAACCTCTGTATTGATATTAATATTGACATGCATTTTAATAACCTCTTAGGGGGTTAATTTAATGCCACTATAAAATATTGGTGTTTAATAACATAAAAGCACACAGTGTTACCTCTGGGAGAGACCTCATTCATGAAAATCATGCAGCCCATTTCAGAGTAATGAACCAGTTGTAGCTTCCCTTGTTCTGCGGTTCAGGAGCATTGGTGTCTGCAAAGGTCAGAAGGGACACATGAACACTGAAGGGACACATGAACACTGAAAGCTGACATACAGAAGCAAGACATTGGCCTTGCAAGATCAGAACTGTCTGCTGGCCAAGGATCACAAGGGTCTCAAGCACAGGTCTTTCACATTACTAACTTGCTCCCCTTTAGCCTGAATTCTGGGGGGTCCACTTGGGACCTTCTGCACTCAGAGCAAATGCTCCAACATTAACCCACAGTCCTGTGGGAAAGTTAGAGTAAGGAAATTCAGGGGAGGGACAAAAACCCCTTTGTAGACTTATAACATTGTTAATTGTAAACATACATGAGGGTATCTCAGCCACACATTCCCCTCTTGCCCGAGGTAGCAATTGCCCTATGGAAAGTGATGATGTGAGAAAAAAGTGCCATATCTATATGCAATAAATAACCGTCCTCTTCTGTCCAACAGCCGCATGTTTAAACTATACACTACTGCATAATGGGTTAGATATAGGGATCTGTTGATAGAAGGCAATGATGCTCATGAATCGTTTCCACATTCCTTTCTTCCCCTCATTCACATACTGTTCCAGAAATGTTGATTTCTAGAATCATGTGGACTAATAATCATATGGGACAGGCAGCTAAAGGGGGTGTGTTCATGGAGTGGTGGTGAAATTGTTCTTCCTATCTCTTCCATCTATGGAGCTGAAGAGGAAGGGGGATGTGTGATTTGGCCCATTCTCCATCCTCAGAATAGCCTACCAATCCTCATGCCTATTAGTCCAGGTGGTTCCTGTGACTCCATTTCTCCAGAATCAGAAGAGATTAATGAATGGAGGGGAATGTGGGAAAGATCTACCGTTCTAAAAGATCTAGATTCCACAAGTTATTGGAATATTGTTGAAACCACTGTTGTTTCTGTTGTTTTATTCAATGCTGTTGCTGAATTGGATTGTACTTCTCCCATGTTCAATGTAAACTGCCCTGAGCTGCAACGGAGGGTGGTATATAAATAAGATAGATAGAAGATGATAGAAGACTCCTTCTATTAGCCTTCTGATTCCATAATGGAGACTAGATGATGCTAGAATAGAGATTGCTGCCTTCATGTAGCTGGTCCTGTATTTAATGCTATGATGGATACTGAGCTTTCTGATTTTCAGCAAAAACTTACATAGTAGATTTTTATGGCTAAGGGATAACAGTGTTTCTTTAACAGTGTTTCCATGTACTAAAAAGGAATTATACTCTATCAGCTGCTCTCTGGTTCTTTTTTCGAGCCTCAGATAGCCAGTGGCCCTTAAAAGTGGAAGAGAAAGAATGAGTGTGATCAACAAGATTCAATCTTCTCCTATTGTACCTTTCAATTTTGTTCTGTTCGGGACTTTTTCTCTCTGCATTAGGCCCCGTGGCAATCAACGCTGCAAAAAGTGCCCAAGAGCCGTCTTTTTTCAAACATGTATTAACATTTTAGTACAGTTGGTGGAAACTCACTGATCCCACCCTGTCTCTTGGTATGGCCCTACACAAGAACTTCCACTCAGCCCAAATCACATAAATGGGAAATTGTTCAATAATTGGTTCCTGTGATCTAAACACAGTGAGTTGGATAGTGTCAGCTTTTCTGTTGGTCCAAGAGGGAGGAGGGGCTCTTTTGGAACCCAAAATTGTTCTGCCAGGGATGTTAGGACCTTCATGGACACAGGAATGGGGCTGTGATGAGGTGGAGACCTGAGTGAATACTCCTCCATCCCTTTGTTCAGCAGAAGAACTAGTCGAATCCAATTCCCATTTATCCATTAACATGTGATGTCTGTGCCTCACCTATCCTATAATTAGCTTAAACAAGTATGCCATTTTCTACTTCAGATATAAAGCCACATCTATATACTATATTCCAAGTGTGCCCCCTATCTGCAGATATCTAAGCCCATCGTTAGTGAGCACACTTACCTTTGTAGGAACATCTGAAAAGTTTAAAATATATCTTGAAAGGTTTAAATCATTCTGCCCCCAAAAATATTTGGAATGGTAGCCTGGAATGTATTTCTCTGGTCTGGGGACAGGAGAAATACTCTACACAGCCGATCACCCCACTTCTGTATATCTGAAGGTATTTGCGTCTACATGCTAGGTCTCTCAGTTCTCACTGGACTCAAACTTAATTCTCACATCTATAAATCTTGCATTGGCATGCTAATTTCTTGCCATGCATCAATCTTATCAACCACCTTCATCCAGGTAATGCACAGTTCTTATTCTAACCAGACCTTCCTGGCAACCAATCTACCCCCTTCCTATATGTAATGGCTGAGGAAATTCTGGTTCATTGATGATACCTTGAATAAAATTTGTTGCTCCTAAAGGTACCACTGGACTCAAACTTTGTTCTGCTGCTTAAGTCCAACACAGCTATCCACCTGAATGTGTGCATATGTATGGGGTGTGAGAATCCTCAGATATCTGGAGCCAGGGAGCTCTCAATCTCCAAAGCCAGTTTCATAAACAAAGGCTTGGAGGTTGGGAAATGCCTGGCTTTCAAGCTCCAAGGCCAGTGTGTGGGTGTGGAGGGGAAAGCCTTGGAGACTGGGGGGCTTTCCGCACTCCTTCAAAATCGCACAATGGTTGCCAATTGAAAACGCTACTGATTTGCCATTATGCACAACGTCGTTGACAATCTGCAACACTCCTGAAACCGATCTGCAAAAAGCGCTTCGTTGTAGCGCTTTCAGGGAAATCCCCAAAAGTGGATTCACCCTCCGGAAAGCGCTACACTCCTGCAACCAATCTGCAACACTAGCGGGAAAGTTCTGTGCATTACCATTGTTGCGGTTTCTACAAAGTCCCTCCCCCTGGCTCTCTCCTCTGATCTTCCGGCGAAGCGATACCATTTTTTTTTCTCTGAGCGAGCGGAGATCAACGCATCGGCGAGCCTCCGTTTAGAGGCTTCCCTGGCTTCAGTCCCTCCCCAGAGCTGTTTAGTCACTAAGCACAAACAACAGAAAAGCCCGTTTGCTGATGTATTTTCCCTTTATTTTTCACACTGTTTTCGGCTGAAAATCGCGCCCGTGAGGGGGGGGATTTTTTTTTTCACTCGGGGGGGGAGCGTGGCAACAATGAAACTGCAGCTCAAACACACCTGCCAGCTGGATGGGTCTCTCCGTTGCAACAAATCAACGCATATTTGTTGCAACGGGTATGTTTTTTTTTTAAAAAAAAACCTTTCTTAAAGGGAAAGGGGCTGTTTGGGAGCATGCTAACGGCCGCCCATTGGCTGCTTGACGGCCAGGGGCGGGACAAGCTTGGCAATAGCGCTTCCTTTCTAGCGATTTTTGCTGAGACCGGAAGCCTGTGGGAAACAATAGAAACGCAACTGGATTCCACTACAAAGGCAGGTATGCATAATGATGAATTCCACTATTTTAAATGGTGATTTTTCGTTCAGCAAACAATTTGCTATGAGGATACCAGTGCAGAAAGCCCCTGGGAGTCAGCAGCTTTTGATCTCCAAGGCCAGTGTCATGTGGGAAGATTTGGAGGTCAGCCAGGAGTGGTTCAAGAATTTGCACCATAGCCAGTTTAAAGGATTTGCAGGGCTCTAATAGAATACAGTTGTGGTAGGAGCAGTCAGATGGGGGACAGAGAGCCCCCCCCTCCTCAGTGGAAAGGGTAGTCATTCCAAGTGTCCTTAAAGAGGGGAAGGGAGGAGGAGAGAGGCTACAGCTCTGATCCTTGGGAAGGAGAAGGCACTGCGTGGGCCCTGTAGCACATGCTACATGAGCTACATGGATAAACTGGCCTTGAGATAAGGAGCTGTACAGCTCTTTGCCTCCAAGGCCTCTCTTCATGTGCATGTGCATGTGCGTGATGAAGCCTCAGATGTCAGATGTCAGGCAGCTCTCAACCTCCAAGGCCAGTGGGGTGGAGGCTCAGATATTGGGAGAAAGATATAGGAAGATCTATAGAGGGAGAAGGAGTGAGGAAAAGGAGGAAGATATTCAAAAAGGGGGAAGAGGGAAGCAAGTGAAGTGGGGATGGGATGCTCCCTCTCCACTTGACTAACACATAATACACAAAAGGAAAGGACTCCACACTTGGCTATTTGTGGTGATTCTATGATGTTCCTAATTAACTGTGGATGTTGTATTTCAAAAAGTAGGTATGCGTTCCCCCCCCCCCATCTTTTATGGGAATTTGGTAGTCGGCTCACTTGTAATCTACCATCTATACAAAATAACAGTATGCACAAGCAACTCATCATGGAAAAATGTATACTGCTTGAAATGGTGTGGAATTTTAACTGGAGTAATATCCTAAAGGTGTTCATATCTGAGGTGATGGGTATTAGTAATGAAGTAGAATGTTGTTAGTATCCGGCAAATCCTTGATAGCACAGCTGGTATGTGTGGACATTGCTCATTAGAAGAGTTTTTCTAACTAATAATATACCAGAGTCATGACAAAAATACTTATACTTTGTGTCAATCATTCCTCTCCCCCTTACCAATTTAAACGTATTCCCTTCTGGGGATAACGCCAATCCATTTGTGAACATTAAATGTAACTAACATAGAAAAAAGAACATTTCCATGAAGTTTCAGAAATGCATGTGTGGAAAGAGAGGACATTTTATGTATTTTCATTTTTAAGTATCTGGGTCTCAGCTAAATCTTCAAGGACCTGCAAGGTAAATCTTATTACCAGCATTCCACAGGGCCTATAAGACGGAGCTCTTCCGCCAGGCTTATAACTGAGGCCGGGCAGTAAGAAGATCAGCCCCCCCCTCACAAACTGGCGGTAGAGAGTGTCACCCCCCCTCCTGTAGTTGAGGATGCAGAGACCAAATGAGTAAGATTAAGCCATCGTTGTTCCACTATTGTAAATTTATTGGATCTTATTGTTATTTTATGGTTTTAGGGGACGGGGTTATGTAAGCCGCCTCGAGCCTTCGGGGGGAGGCGGGGTATAAATACAACAACAACAACAACAACAACAACAATAATAATAATTTCCCTTCTCCTCCTTTCCTGCCTCCTTCTCTGCTTCTTATTTATCAACTGACCTACATTTATTTAGATTAATTTTTTTTGCTGTCTTTTAACCCAATCTCAGTCTATAGGGAGGTAAATGTCAAAACATTAAAACATTTGAACCATTAAAATACAATTTTAAAAAATACAAAAAATGTTACCTTAATAGGAAGGCCAATGACTGTTTTTGGGGATAAACCAAATAAAACACAAAACATTTTCAGAAACAGACATTAATAGAGGGGAACAGCCAAATTTCCTGAGGATGAAGTTCCGTAGTTTTGGTACCATGACAGAGAAGGCCTTTTCTCAAGTTGCTACATATTGCCTCAGATGGAAATAAGAGATTGAGAGCCTCAGATGGCAGGGACAACCAAAGCATAACCTCTGAGCATGATCGGAGTGAGTGGGTAGGATTGTATAGGGTGTTAAAGTTCAATACCAGCACCTTGAATCAAGCCCTAAAAACAAATGGGAAGCCAGTTTAAGGAACCAAAACTGAAGGGATATGGTCCCTCTGACTCACTTCAGTCAACATTCTGGCTGCAGCATTTTGTACCAATGGTAGCTTCTGGGCAGTCTTCCAGGGCAGCCCTGACTTCAGTTTCCTGGCTCACCTAAGCCATAGAGAAATTCCAGCTAGTTCTGGAAAAGAGCTTCAGGCTAAAAGGCACCACACCATGTTAGCAAGACAGTTGCTGATTACAGAACTATATTCACAGAGTGAATACTGAGAAGCTGATGACAGCCTATATTAACTTGAAGCTGGGAGGCCTGGGATGTGGACACAACCTATGATCTGCTCCTTCTGCTGATGCCCTTGGACTGCCTGAAGGTACCCTTCATTGGACTGAGTTAAGAAATTCATTGCATTCTGTCTGTCTCTTGGCATTCTGTTTTTGAAATACCGATTCTCTTTGCTTGCCTTCTCCCTGTGCTTCCTTCCAGCAGAGACTTGAAACCAACACAGGCAGCAAAGGAACCAGCTGGCTTCCCTCCCTTGCCTGGGGGAGATAGTAAGTAGGAAGAAGCGGAGCAACTTATCTGTAGCAGGGCCTTTCAGAGAGGCCAGCACCTCTTCTACCCTACAAGCAACAGGAAGAAGAAGAAGAAGGGGACAGATAAGCTGTCTATGATTCTATGATTCTATAAGCATGATTTGTTCTCTCTTTATTGGTGGTACACTGGGAGGGGGCAGTCAGGTAGGGGGTGAATTATCTGTATGCAATTTGAACTGATTAACCCTTATTCATAGAATCATAGAATCATAGAATCATAGAATCATAGAATCATAGAGTTGGAAGGGGCCATACAGGCCATCAAGCCCAACCCCCTGCTCAATGCAGGATCAGCCCAAAGCATCCTAAAGCATCCAAGAAAAGTGTGTATCCAACCTTTGCTTGAAAACTGCCAGTGAGGGGGAGCTCACCACTTCCTTAGGCAGCCTATTTTACTGCTGAACTACTCTGTCTGTGAAATCTTTTTTCCTGATATCTAGCCTGTATCGTTGTACTTGTAGTTTAAACCCATTACTGCATGTCCTTTCCTCTGCAGCCAATGGGAACAGCATCCTGCCCTCCTCCAAGTGACAACCTTTCAAACACTTAAAGAGGGCTATCATGTCCCCTCTCAACCTCCTTTTCTCCAGGCTGAACATTCCCAAGTCCCTCAACCTAACTTCATAGGGCTTGGTCCCTTGGCACCAGATCATCCTCGTCGCTCTCCTCTGTACCCTTTCAATTTTATCGACGTCCTTCTTGAAGTGAGGCCTCCAGAACTGCACACAGTACTCCAGGTGTGGTCTGCCCAGTGCCGTATACAATGGGACTATGACATATTGTGATTTTGATGTGATGCCTCTGTTGATACAGCCGAAAATGGCATTTGCCTTTTTTACCACTGCATCACACTGCCTCCTCATGTTTAGTTTACAATCCACAAGTACCCCAAGGTCTCATTCACACACAGAGTGCTCTCTGTGCTCTCTGGCAGAGTGCTCTCTCCCTATTGGCAGCACACCCCCAGGGAGGCCAATCAGGTAGGGAATTAGTTGTCTGCATGCAATATGAACTGATTGGCCCTCATTGGCATATTGCAATGTGAATTGATTGACCTTCATTGGCAGAGTGCAGTTTGAATTGATTGGCTCTCATTGATAGAGTGCAATTTGAACCGAATGGCCCTCAATGGCTGAGTGCTATCTCCTTATTGGTGGCACATCCCTAGAGAGGGAATTGTCTGCACACAACTTCAACTTTATAATGTTTAGTAGTAATGTTAAGTTTATCAGTGACTACTAGCCATGGTCACCAAAGGGAACATCCACATTCAGAAGCACTAAGCCTTTGAATCCCAGCCAGAAGGCAGCATCAAGGGAAGGCCCCAACCTCTATGACCTGTTGTTGGCTGTCCAGAGGAACTGATTGGCCATTGTGTAATGCTGAATGCTGTACTAGATGAACCATTGGTCTGTTCCAGCAGGGCTCTTCTTATGATCTTATGTTCTTAATAGAATTCATGTATGTTGTTGAACAGTAGCAAGCAGCTAGGCCTACATAAGTCATAGAGACTGGTGATTGCAAGTAGTCCCAAAGTTGCCACCGGGCCTAGCCCCAAAGAATCTTTCATCAAAAGTCAACATATCTCACAAAAGGTGTTCCTCCTACCTTTTATTGACAGGAGCAAACTAGAGTAAGGTGACCAGATTTTAACATTGGTAAAGCAGGACACCATTGACCGGGGGGGGGGGGGGTCTTGATTAAAAATTTGGTCTATATGGAACAACAAAAAGTTTCACAGAACGTGAAAATAGCATTGTAATATATATATTTTAATTTCAACATAAATACAATTTGCCAGGTACCCCCAGATGTCCTTCCAAAAGTGGGACAATCTGGTCACCTTAAACTAGAGGATTCCTTCAAGTTTGGAGGAAAATCTGTCTTCTTTCCATGTGTTCCCAATCTACAGATATCTACTGATATCAGTATCCACAGATGAGCTCTCAAGTGACTGTTAGAATACATGATTATTACCAAAATATGTATGCTATAAAAGATCCCAAGCAAATGCCGGCAATTCTGCTCTCAGTTGTGAAGATGTAAAGATTCCTTTTTGAATGCACTAGTGTTGTGTTTGGGAGGAGAAGGGATCTGCTCAATACAGTAGGAATTTATGCTTTTATTTTAAACATGGATGATAAATTATTCACTTTTAGTCATACTAAGCATGCACATTATGGCATGGATATTGACTTACCAATTTGCTGTAACTAAGTATGTATTTTGCTGCTTGAGAAAAAAAAAAGACTGTTTGGATTCAACAGACAATAATGGAACTTCTCAAGCTTGTGTTAATGCAGCTGCCATGCCCCCAAAAAACCATGTGAAATTTTGAACATAAAGGGAAAAAATGTATGTTCAGTATAATGTGATAGTAGGTTCAAATATTCTTTAAATAAACAAAGGCACAGGCCAACATTACTTGGTAATGAGCAGAAACATTCCTAATTAGAAATGGAAAAGAGTGCCAACCAGCAGATGTGGTGTTATACCTGAAGACAGAAAGAGTTCAAGTAAGTCTGAGAGTGAGGAGATCAGTCCATTTCTGTAGCTTAATACAGACACAAGGCCGGGCCAGATTTTATCCTTCTTAAAGATCTGACTCAACTTTCTCCACCATCTTGCTTTTTACTCTTCCTTTCAGAACTGAAAGGGAAGTGAACTAGACTCTCTAGCAGGCCATGCCTCTAAACATCAACAATGAAATAACATGCAAAGCAACTATCAAACACAACACACCCCTCTTTTAATAAAAAAAAAATCAGTTGCAAAAACCTCAAATATTTTAGGCAGTCTTCTTTGTCTTGTGCTTCTTCTAATCACTTGATGAAAACACAAGCTACAGTGATCCGTGCAGTGGTCACCTCCAGGCTTGATTACTGCAACTCACTCTACACAGGCCTTCCCTTGTCCCTGCTCTGGAAACTATAGCTGGTCCAGAACGCAGTTGCCCGGGTTCTCACACAAATTCCATGTACAGCCCACATAAAACCTGTTTTGGGGCAGCTGCACTGGCTTCCAGTCGAATTCCAGATCAGGTTCATGGTTTCAGTACTCACCTTCAAGGGCATATGTAGATTGAGCCCCCTGTATCTAAGGGACTGCGTTTCTGAGAATGCCCCCCGGAGAGTTCTGTGCTGAGCCAATACCAACAGGGTGAGGGTCCCTGGCCTCAAGGAAGTATACTTGGCCTCAACCTTTTTGACCCTGGCTCCCGCCTGGTGGCATGAATTCCCAGAAGTTCTGGGGGCCCCTCTTCTGCCAGGCTTATGTTTGAGGCCTGCACAGCAGTAGCACTGACAAACAGCAGATTGGGCCTCTCTCTACCCCTCCTTTCTTTCCCCTTACTTATACCATTTCCTTACAACTGACCAGAATGGAACATCACTGGGGCTAGACTAGATATTTTAACTGTTATTTTTTTTAAAAACTGTTTAAATATTTATGTTTTATTGTAATCAGTTTTATTTATTGTACAGTGCCGCAAGACAGTCATTTTGAATGGGGCAGTATAAAAACTATATATATATTTATATATATAAAATCTAACTATAAGTATGACTAGGAGGGAGTACATGAGCAATGTACTGTTTATACATCTCTTGTTGATCTTTAACACATCCAGAAAGAGCTAGATCCGGTGATCTGCAGTAAAAAGAGAGTCTTAGATAATTAGTTAATCTGATATTGGCCTTTCATCCTTAAAGAAATTCAAACATCAAGAGTCAAGTAGTCCTGTAAGCAAACGGGGCCAACTGTAATCTTGCTGGCCATGATTTTGGCTTGTTTCTCAGCAAGCTGTGGTCCAGAGGTCCCCTTTGGGTCCTGACAATACCTTTCTTGGAGATCCTCAATTATTTTAGAAACTGTAGAGTCAGATGGGGCTTTTGCCCAGCAGGGCTTTTGATTGGCCATTGAAGACCTAATTGGTTGTGCAGATTTTTTTTAAGCTGCTTCAGCACCAGCTGTCACCACAATGCAAGGCTCTTCACTGGAGGTAAAGTATATATGCAAGAAAACATTTTTATACCATATGTTCATTTAAAAAGGCATCCTGTTAAACAGAGCTTCTGACTGAAATGTTGAAGAGTTACTGTTCAAGGCCTGACATCTTGTAGTTGGCATCTTGTAGTTGGCTCCACCTCTTATGGCAGCCATTTGTTTAGCTGTACCCACTACCCTGTGTCAGAATTCCAAAGATGCCTGCAGGCTCAAAAAGGTTGGTGGCCCCTGCTGTAGACATTCTTTTACCCGTCTGTCCATTTTTTCAACAAGGCTATTGGGTTTTGTATAACAATGAATGACCTCTCAAAGAAGATGGCCCCATGAAAGTGCTTTTGGAGAAAATGTCAGGTGCAGGTTCAAAGGAGTATAGAATAGACCCCCTATGAATTACACACACCAAATGCACAGGGAACCTCATCCTGCCATCAGTTCCTCTAAAATCTTTCTAAAATTGGGAACAGATTACACTTCTGAGGTCCCAATTACAGATGACGCCCCCCCCTCCCCAAAATAAAAACTCTCTCCAATGTTTGTCTCTGGAAAAGACAGCTGAAGTTGCAGTAGTCTATGAAACAGCTGAGGAACAACCCAGTGATACCAAACTCACAAGGAAACTTCACTTGGGCTGTCCCCCTCTTCGTGGCCAGACACTGGAAACAAGACAAGTACCCCCAGTATTAAGACATGAGTTTTCAAAAGTAACCATGCTGCAACTCTCACAGTTGATGGCCAACCTTCATGAAGGACAGAGCCTTTTATTGGCTGCTGCAACATCTGGCTCCTTGGTACTCCATCCTCTCATGGAGGACCATGAGCTGACATGTTCTGCCCACCATGCAGTGCTCTACAAGGGTACATGGCAAAACTGTTCACTTCATGGCAAACCTCTGGTGCAGCCAGCAGCATGGCTACCTTTCCCAACAGGATTATGCATGGACCTGTTTAGGATTGCTCTCAATGTATGTTTCAATACTTAGCTTGTAAGAGGTTCACTGTGTGAGTCAGGTAATGCAGAAATATATTAAATAAATAATTTCTATGTTGATATTTTAAAATTTGGTAAGATCCAGTCAGTTTTTTCATATGATCTCAACTAATTTTCCTCTTCATTACATAAAAGACCTCATCTTAGTCTTTTGGGTGGTCAAAGTGAAGCCCTCATTCTCTTTCTACTAGCAAAAATAGCTGGTTGGATACAACCAGACAAATAGATAGTCAGACACTGTCTTTCTTAACTACTTTTTATAGGCCCTTATTTCCATGTATTTTGACAGAAAAGGAAACAATTTTTTAAAACCCCATCATTGTCAGCCAAAAGGTGGCACATAAATTTAGCAGTACCAAATTACAAATAGATTTTAGTGCACCTTGAGATCCATATCAAGGATCATTTTGACACATTTTCAATTGAGAAAATAGTGTTATAGATTGCAGTGCATCTATCACAGGGCGGAACTATATTGAAACACATTGGACAAAGCCAACTTCTGTTAGGGGGCAGGAAATAACTTTAAGGATGAGTGATATAATATGGAAAAGCCATAGACAAGGAGGCATCAAAGATCATCTCCAAATTCCTGGCGGTAGGTACAGCCATAAACTGCACTCCATCCAGGATGGGAAGGCATGCTTCCTGGTCCTGACCCTGTCTACCCAGCCATAGGACTTCTGTCTTGAAGGGGTTGAGTTTCCGGTGACTCCCTAGATACCACTTCCAAACATCTGGCAAATATTTCTGCTTCAGAGTCTGGCCGTCCATCCATCAGGAGATATAACTGGGTGTCATCCACATACTGATGACACCCCAGCTCGAAGCTCTGGACCAGCTGAGCCAGAGGGTGCATATAGATGTTAAAAAACATGTGGGAGAGTATTTCCCCCCTGCAGCACCTCACAGGGGAGTGCAAAGGGGCATGACAACTCTTCCCCACAGCTACCTTCTGTCTGGTTCTGGAGAAAGGATATAAGCCATTATAAGGCTGTCCCCCTAATCCCTGTCCCAGCAAGGTGGTGTGCTAACAACTTGTGATTGACCACATCAAATGCCCCCATTAGATCTAAGAACACGAGGAGCGCCAAACTGCCCCTATCCAGCACTGAACCACCCCAATCTATCTTGGCACCGAAAGCCTAAGTCTTAGCCTACACTATCCAAAAGAACTATTGTAAGGCTAAAATGTTGCTTTCAGCTCTCGAGGAAGAAGAAAGTACAAATAAATGAAATGATGGGGGAAGGGTGTTATGTAGCGTTGGGAGAGTACTGTTTGTATGAATCTATCCTTAATATTGTTTCATGCCACTATGTTATAGGTATGTTGAACACTAGTTTCTCATAACCCTCTTCAGGCATGTAATGCAATATGCTCTACATTAACATTCCATTCAGCTGAATGGCATCTTACATTCTTAGCTCTAGCCGATCGAAGGGAAGATGGGCCCTTGGAAACTCAAGCTAGCCAGTGGATTTAACCAAGGGAACACTGGATCTCAGCCAGATTCTTGAACGCTCTTCCACATTTCTCTGTTTACTGTCTTGTGTTATCTATTTTCTGGTAGATTTCGAGACAAAGTTACACACAGCCACAAGAGATTAGCTTGAATGGATTCTATGTCCAAAGACACTGTAGAATGACTTGAAGACCTTGTTTTGTTGGCATGCAATGCTCTCTCAAGAAGGAATTATTATAGCCTTGTCAAATTTTAAGTATCGTGCTGTTACAAATATTAGTCACACAGAGTGCTATTTAAATGTAACAGAGTGCTAAAGCTTCCTTGTCTATGTAAACGTGGATAACCCGATACTTAATACTCGGTCTCAGTTTTATGGCAGCCAGTAGAAAAAAGCAGACATATGCAAGTCCAGTAAAAGTTACCTCAGAAATCCTCAATACCCAGCCAATAGATAGATTATGCCTGTCATTTAAGCCAGCTGAGCCAAGTCTTGCTCTCCCTCCCTCCAGTTTTGACATATCCCAAGGGGCAGCGCTTTGGAGAACAATCCATTTTAAGTCAAACAGTTATTGTGTAAAAGTGAGGATGAGGGGCTGAGGGGAGGGGGGCAAGAACATCCATCAGGAAGTGAGTTAAGATCTAGACCCCGAGGTTCAGGAAGGTGAAAGCTACTGAACCAAAGAAATTCTAAAAAAGAACTTTTTTCACTTAAAAATAAGATTAGAAACCAGCTTGTATGAGCCCAACTGTGATTAAAAAAATAAGCCTTTTATAGTTAAGGCAAGGTTTTCCCCCCTCTCTTTTTGTTCTTTGACTTTTCCTCACAGAGAAAGAGGCTATCTTCACTTAATCAGCACGCAAAGAAAGAGTAGCTGAGGCAGCAGCAGCATCATGTGGGTGAAGGTCAGGCCAATTTTCACCCATGTGATGCTGCTTTATCACTCATTGAACAAAGATTAAGGCCTTTCTTTTCTTTATCCTTTTGTGCTTCCCCCCTATTACTTTAACAGATCTGAACAAATCCCAGACATTTCATCCAAAAGTTCTTTTTCCCCCCTCACTACATTTTGCTCTCAGAATTCCACATATATCGAAATGGTGTAACAACATGAGAGGGATATAAAACACCCTATAGACAAGGGGAGAAATGGTACAGAGAAAGATGATAGATGGTGGAACCTGATGGCAACAACCCTATTTTCATTTAGAAGAATCAATTCAGGTACTTGAATCTGAAATATCAACATACTGCAATGTCTGTAAATAGCTCAAAATAAATATAGGGTTGATCTCCTAAAATGCTACTCCTGGTAAACAGGGGATCCTCAAGAATGGCATGACGGGAAAATTGAAGGTCTGTAGCAAGGAAGAGAAATTGGCAAAAATTATACCTCCCCGTTCTGTTAGCAGAAAATTTGGTCTGAATCCAACCCTGTGTCTCATTAAGACAATGCAGAACAAATAGGAATGTTCAAGAGAGAATAGGTGCTGATATACTTCAGTTAACAAATTTTGTGTTTGGTAAATTTTGCATATAGCTTATAAACTTGTCTGGCAAAGGATTAGCCCACAAATTAACTGTACAGGTAACCCAAATCTGTTTTTCTAGAAATAAAGATATACTAATAGCTGAAATTTACACGTTGTGTTCCCTGAGGAAGGGAAAATTTCATCCTTCCCCCACACACACTTCATTGGTGGCCATGGCTTGGCTCCTCCTTCTGTACCTCTCCTCCTCACCTCCTTCTCCTGCTGGCTGCAACCACTCTGCTGCCATCCTTTTCATCCTCCTTGCCAGCTTTTGATCACCATTTGGGATTGCTATAGTAACTAAAATGCTGTCACAAACTCTGGTGATATGGTATTTGCCATGTCTGTGCATGAGTAGCTGTTTCTATGAGCTGTGGCTCAAATTAGTTTTTCACGTCTGCAATCTGTGAATGAGAGTTATGGCCTACTTATAGGAGACAGCCCCACACTAAACTTGCAGGGGTGGATCCACCCACCCTCCCAAAACACTTTCTCCAGGCTAAAAAGCTACCCCTAAGGTCCATCTCACAGTATTATTGAAGAACAGAATTATAGATACGGTAATGGAAGTTTATCACTTTTTCACACAACAGTCCATGGAGATTGAATGTGTGGGGGGAGTGGAATGTGTGTGAGGAGTGGCAAACTTGTCTCTAAGAGACGAGGCTTCACTTGAAAGTGTGTAGAAAGTATGCATGCATAGCTCCTCCCCCCCAAGTGGAAAAGCTTGCATTTTTCCTGAAAGCATGGAGAGATGTCTTCAAGCATATAAGGATGAAGTATCTTACTGAACTTTAAGTATATGCACATTTATTGGGGATAGAACTGTCAGAAGAGTTTGAATATGCAAAGTAGCACTGCCCCAGGCTGATTAAAGAATATATTTTATTCAGAAGAGAAACAACTTTTATGTAGAAAGAAGAGAGAAGAGACCACATTAATTATGAGACAACTATTACAATAACTGAGTAAACTTAGTTAACTCCAAGCTCCAAGATTTGTTGGATGACTACATGTTTTAAATGCTCTTAAGAAGCACATTTGCTTCACAATGAGGAGGACAGTTTTATTATTGGTAACGAAAGTCTAGATGCATAGTGCTTTTTGAATGCCAGCTAATATGAAATCATGAGTCTTGAAACTTAAGAACAATAATCTCATTCCTCATTTTTTTTGGGGGGGGGAAGGGACCTTTAGACAGGCATGCTTTGTGTGACAACTTTGAGAAAAATTTATTTTTGGCTTTGCCTACATGCTTGTACACTGGTTTGTTGCTCCAGGCAGTTTGCTTATAAAAACAAAAAGCTTCCATCCCTAGGAGAAGGGAGAGGGAGGGAGGTGCACAGGTGGGTCATTGGAGACGGAGAGTGTGCTTCTTCACCTCAATACATTTCTTTTGCTGGTAGCCTGCTGGTTGCTCTCCTATAGCTCATGCTACATAGGTTGGGGAATCCACTTTATGCGATTCCCCAACTACTGCTTTGAAAAGGCTTTAAAAAGGCGGATGTAGCAAGCAGTTTGCTGCTTGGACGCTGGATGTTGGCAACATCATGTGGACCATCCCAAAATTTCATAGCAAACTGGGCTGGGGAATACCAACAAAAAACAGGGAAATCCCAGGACTTGCACAAATGTACCACAAAGCTGTGGAGTAGCAGGAAAACAACCCCCTTTACAATTGGGTCAAACTCTTTGTTGAAATGGCCATGAAAGCATATTCTTAAATTTCTCCGACTGAAACTGAGAAAAATTCAAAAGGTTTAATTTTGTCTAGCTAGTGAACATTCCATGGAATTTAAAATGATGGATTTATCCTATGGTTTTTAAGTCCCTTCTGGCAACTGGCTTGAGGTGGTAGTGGGGGACTTACTGATAGTGGCAGGAGACCTAAGCCAGTGTCTCAGCAATGTTGGCTGTACTGTAGCAACATCACTTCCAGCATACAACAGAGGGATATCATCACATTGCCAATGACCTGAGATGCTTTGGTATTTGAGGAAAACTCCAAACCTTTTGACTATAGAATTTTTGCCCAGATGTCAGCTCATGCCACAGTACTAGCAAAACAATCGCATCATTTCCAGTGTGCAGAAGAAGTGACATCACCAGTGATGTTACTGTAATACTGCCAGTAAGTCTCTCCTACCAGCCAGCTGATTAGTGGCAGAGGGTGGCATCCTTGGTTTATGAGGAAAATATATTTCACATTAGACCACAGGGTTTTAAAAATAAATTTTAACAGTTCAGATTCCAATAGTAATTATATTTTGGTTTAACAATTCACCAAGTTACCACTTCAAAGCTATTTTGATTTCAATAGAGGAGGCTTAAATACATGCTTAACTCTCCCATTGAAACCAATTACTGAAACATGCTCAAAATTGTTTCTAGTGTTTTCATTTAAGAACAGTGATTACTGTATTCACTAACATTATATGAAAGAGTCGCAGGTAGATAGCGCTCTCAGGCCTCACATTTACCTGCCAGTAGCTGGGATTTACCAATCCCTTGTCACATTTTTTTCCACTTTAAGCAACTGATAACTGGGAGGAAAAAAATGGCTTCAGATATTGATGCTCTAGGAATTTCCTCTAGTCTCTGTGGTAAAGGCCATATGGACTAGAAACAGCCTACAGATTCACCTGGAAGCCAAATCATATTTCTCTCTCCCAAGGCACCACTCCAAATCTCCTGGTATTTGCTGAGGCAGAAATCCTGAGCACTCTTCATCCGCATGAAGGCTATGACTTCTTGACTTTGTTTATTCCATAGAAATAAAAAGATCCTTCATTACAAGTTAACATATGTTGTGGTGCAACTGCAGTGAACTGAAAAAGCCAAACTAACTAAAATGAAGTGTCTAGAGCAGGGGTAGTCAAACTGAAGCTCTCCAGATGTCCATGGACTACAATTCCCAGGAGCCCCTGCCAGCATTCGCTGGCAGGGGCTCCTGGGAACTGTAGTCCATGGACATCTGGAGGGCCGCAGTTTGACTACCCCCTGCTCTAGAGCCAAATGTGGATGTAAACATCATGGCTGCACTTGTAACAGTGTTTCCTTTTATGATAAAGGCTAATGCAGAACTGTCAGTGGTTCCTACGGCTTCACCAATGCTTAAGCAAGCTTAACCAAGGCTCCAGCCCGTCCTTATTCTACTGGAAGGAAGTTGGCAATACATCCTTGTACTTGATCCCACAATCTTCCTAAGACGGGTAGAAACTGGGTGTTATGTTTTGTATCAAGTCTTATCTGACTTTTTTGAGGAACATGGCTGGGTCCAGTCTTTGGAATGTTGAAGATGTCGAAATGTTCCATTGGAAATCTTTGCTCAGGTTTATGTATCTTATATAGAAAAGAAATATGGAACTGAGTAAATCCCATGTGACAGGATGGCTGCTAAGGAATTTTACTTGAGCAGAAAATCAATTAGTAATGACTTTAAGCCAGTCCTTATAGACCATCTTGGCTGGCCCTTCATTAAGCAACAAGACATGACAGGCAGAGCATTTCTGGGCAATTTAGCACACCTCTCAAGGACTTTTAAGAACAAGAGGTTGAAGGTCAATCAATTTCAGCCACCTGAGAAGTACAAGAACTCTTCAGGAAGGAACTTCTTGAGTGACTAAATTCTGTTAACAGTATTTGTGAATAAAAATAAAACTGCCCTTTAAGGAGTTTTCTCCATTGCAATGTGACACCGAGGACAGTTAATCTCCATGAGCCAAGAGTTCCAAAGCTGTCTTACAAAACTACTTGTAGGAGTATTTTTACACCTGTGACAGGCCTTTTCTGCTGAGGAAACCAACACTGCTTATTATGATTTTGGGGGATCAAGTTTGTTTAGAACTGCAAACCTTCCCTTCAGTTATAAGATGTTCTTAGAGTAGTAAGTCTTAAGGCTTAGGGCTTGCTATAGTGAGGTAAGTTTTGTGGTGGCCAAGTGGAACAGGGAGATCACTGCACCTGGGGATGTATGTAAATAACAAAGAAGATTAATTTATTTACAGGTTGGTTTGAAAAAACAGATCAGCAGCACAGGTCTCCAGGTAGTCAAACATTAATTCAGAGTGTGGTTTGCATTCTTTTTAGTGCTTACTGGTACAGATAAACTTGTATTGACTAGCCACTAGATTGAATCCTTTCACACACACACACACACACACACACACACACACACATCAGACTGCCTTTTCCATAGCACAAGTTCTGGTTATCACCAGAGACAGGGCCTAACATACATGTAGTCAACCCTTACCCAGAGGTAGAGCTAAACCATCCTGCCACACTATTGCATTACAGCTACCCTTCTATCTGCTTGCTCTTTTGCTGAGGCTGAACCAAACTATGAGTAGTCTCTCCTTGAAGCAGAACTAAACTATGATTGCCTTCTCCCTTCCCTTCAGTTTTCCCCTCTGAAAGGTGATTGGTTGCTGGAGAAATACTCCCATAGGCTCAAGGATGGAACAGCTGAGCGATTAAACTGAAGAACCAGTTTGGTGTAGTGGTTAGCAGTGTGGACTTCTAATCTGGCATGTCAGGTTCGATTCTGCACTCCCCCACATGCAGCCAGCTGGGTGACCTTGGGCTTGCCACTGCACTGATAAAGCTGTTCTGACCGAGCAGTAATATCAGGGCTCTCTCAGCCTCACCCACCTCACAGGGTGTCTGTTGTGGGGAGAGGAAAGGGAAGGTGAATGAAAGCCGCTTTGAGCCTCCTTCTGGTAGAGAAAAGCGGCACATACGAACCAACTCTTCTTCTTCTTCTGATTCTATTTCCCCTTCTGGGCATGGCAGCCTCCTTTCCATTACTGTACCAGTTTTTATCAAATATTTGGTCACAGTAAGAGGTTAGTCCATGTATATGTAAATATTTGGAATATGTATCAATGAATTGTTAAAATGAGACCATTTACTTAACCACTATAAGGCTGTAAAATGACTTGAAGCCTTTTCTCCCAGATCTTATTTACTTAAAAAAAATTACACTTTGTCATTCCACAATTCAACACAATTTACAGCCAATCAAAATAAGAATATCTGAAAGCTAATAGAGCATAAAATGACAACAGGGATTAAAAAAAATTACTGAATGTCCAGTTAAAATAACAGTTTGAAACAGCAATTAACAGAAATGTAGCTAAAGAAGTTTAACATACAACTTGTGAACAGTTTTGCAAGTCCTTTCGTGCTGCCCCGTGCAGTGGAACTTTTCTGCCCCAGCTGCATCACAGGGATGCAGAAATCCAGGGTGGACAGTGTGCGCCATGGTAAAAGGTCCCCCATGGGAACACAGGAAGCAGTGGTGCATGCTGCCCCATCACAATGAACCAGTGGCAACCCAGAGTGGCACCCTGGTGCAGAATCAGTCTGAAAGAGCTTTAAGCAGTCTAAATAACTTTGCTATCTCCATATATCTCCCCAAAGATGGAGATGGCATGGGAAATTTCCAGATCTTCTAAATAAGCTTGAGTAGAGAAAATTTAATAGATTCATTATAACTTTCTCCCTTTTATTTTGAACATTCAGAGTCTTTGTTCTGTTCTGATGGTCTTTTCAGTTGAAGTGTACTGAAAATGGATGAAATTACCCAAGTCCACTCCTTCAGATCTAATAACTCTAGTTGATCCAAATCAACTTAAATCTAAACACTTCTAAGAATTGTGATTCACAGTGGAAGTTCTACATAATATGTAGACTAAAGGAATTGAATGAAAACTTTCCTTATGTGGAGCATAAACCAGTTGGGAAAATCCTGACCTAAACATACACCCAGAGGCTACCAGTTCCTGCAAGTGAAGTATGTGGAAAGGCAAAAACCTACAATTGTAATTTGGTTGATTATGAAGGGCATTTCGTACATGATGAGTGGCACTTTTGTTCCTTCTGATTAATTGTGATATTGAAATTAAGTTGATTCCCCACTGGTTGCTATTTCTGTCTCCTTCAAACATTAGAAAGAATAAGTAAGGCAAAGGAGACAATTAGGGGCATTTCCCACGGCTTAAAAATAGCACAATGGTTGCCGATTGAAAACGCTACTAATTTGCCATAACGCACGACGTCGTCAACAATCTGCAACAATCCTGAAACCGATCAGCAATAAGCGCTTCGTTGTGGCGCTTTCAGGGGAATCCAGAAAACTGGATTCACCCTCCGGATAGCGATACACTCCTGCAACCAATCTGCAACACTAGCGCTAAAGACCTGTGCGTTACCATTGTAGCTGGTTCTTCAAAGTCCCTCCCCCTGGATCTCTCCTCCAAACTTCCGGCGAAGCGATCGCCATTTTTTTTTCTCGGAGCGAGCGGGGATAAACGCACCGGCGAGCCTCTTTCTGTTTAGAGGCTTCCCTGGCTTCAGTCCTTCACCTTTAGTCACTAAGCACAAACCACTTAAAAGCCCGTTTGCTGAAATAAAGTCCCTTTATTTTTTACACATAAATTCAGCCGAAAATCGAGCCCGTGAGAAGGGGGGGGGAATTTTTTTTTATCACTCGGGGCAGCGTGCAAACGATCATACAATCAAACGATAGCTCACAATAGGCAGCTGGATGGGTCTCTCCGTAGCAACGAATCTACACAGATTCGTTGCTATGGGTCTGTTTTTTTTTTTAAAAAACCTTCCTTAAAGGGAAAGCGGCTGTTTGGGAGCATGCTAACGGCTGCCCATTGGCTGCTTGACGGCCAGGGGCGGGACGAGCTTGGCAATAGCGCTTCCTTTCTAGCGATTTCTGCCGAGACCGGAAGCCTGTGGGAAACGCTAAAAAACGCAACTGATTCCACTACAAAGCCAGGTGTGCAAAACGACGAATTCCACTATTTTAAATGGCGATTTTTCATTCCGCAAACAATTTGCAACAAAGATCCCCGTGCGAAATGGCCCTTATAGTTTTCCTTCCCCAAACATGTTTCAGTTCCTAATGCATACATGATGACCTTACCCCATTCCCTCACTCATATGTAACTTTCCCCTTCATTTTTTCCCTTTCCTTTTTGACTGAGTATCCCCTTTATTTTCTTCTTTTATTAAGAAATATATGGCTGTTCCAGTCTGTCCCAGTATTATATTATGATGCTGGCCCAGTCCAGACTTTGAGAGAAGGAACAACATCACTCTTTTAACTTTAACATGAAAATGAAACACATGGAGCTTTAGAACATTCAAAAATAAAGATATTTTATTGAATGTGGAGGGGGAAAGGTCAGGTAAACTCAGGGGTAAAATATCTGAGGTAAATCAGTAATGATCTCTGAGGAAACTCAGAAATTTCACATTCATATATTTCCAGCAAGTGAAAGTTTAAAACTTTTTACAAAGTTGTATAATCTTAGAGATGAGAGGCTTTGGTTTCAGTATCAACACTAGGGATCAATGCTGATTCAGGTACTTTTCAGACACATCCAAGACAAATTGGCCATCCCTGATCTTTAAACTGGCTCAGTCTGTGGTATCTGAATCGTGATTTGGCAATTCAGCCACACTTTGGCCAGTTTATAGGAAAGGTTTACAGCATGCCAATCAGCTGATCTGTCATGATCAGCTGCTTGGTAGGATCATTAAATGCCTCCCCCTCCCCACAGCCTTTTCAGGCAGTATCTCCAGAGATGCTTCCTGAAAAGGTTGAAAGAGAGGCACTTAAAAGACCCACCAAGCAGCTGATCATGACAGATCAGAAGCTTGGTATACCCTTTAAATGCCTCCTTTCACTTTTTCAGGCAATAGAATTGCAGTGTGTGTGTGTGTTTTTGGGTGGGGGGAGGCATGTGAAAAAAACTTTGGACTATTTTAGATTCAGCCACATTGATTCAGCTGAATCTGACCCAGTGAGGGGCGATTCAGAGTTATTTGGCTTTGGCTGAATCTATTCCATCCAAATCCAGAATGGTCCATTTATTTCTTGTGCACATGCCTACTCAATGCTCCAATTTCGATTTACTTTCTTGCATCTGACTCTTTAAGTTTCAGAAGGCACGGATACACTACCAAGTATCCAAATTCTTTCTCTGAATACACCAGGGATCATTCCACTATTTAGAGTTACCTCTCTTTCAACTGGAATCTCTTCTCTAACTGGAAGGTTGATCCTTTTTCCTGGCCAAAATGGGGGTCTTCACTGATCTATCTACTCCTCCTTACCTACCTTCCCAGCCCTCAGTATGAAACTGTTTTTAGTCAGAGCTAAATTATCTTCAGAGAAACTTTTCTAAGTCAAGGCTAAACTGAGTTCTCTTCAGCAGTCAATTCCTGAGTGTTTCGGCTCAACTGACACTAACCAGTCAAATTCCTATGAGCAGCTTGTCACTCAAGACTCTCTGGCCCTGTGAGGTATTAACATGTTTATATAGCACGTTGAGTTCCCTGAGGAAGTGTAGTCCATCACAGTCTACTACAAGGAAATACACAAAAGTGGAAAATCTGCTTTAAAGTCACTAATAGAAAAGCTGTTGAATAAGTGTTAGCTCTCTTTATTATGCTTCCAAGCTTAATGAGTATGTCAGAGATAGAGTTCAAGCCACAGATTTTGGCAGTGTCTTCTATAATTGTTTCTGCTGAAGAATTTCTGTTTTATTCCGAGTTTGACAGGACCTGCATCTAGGGAAAACCTGCCTGTAATTGAATATCTGCTCTGAGTAGAAATTTTAAAGAAAAAAAGTTTCCTAAAGGCTGAAAACTGGTCTACACTGTTTCTGGAGAACTGAGACATATTTTGGCAGAGTGTATTTGGACAGTGAGGTGAGGCTGAAATTCAGGCTAAAAGGTGAGGGGAGAGTTCTTCTAAGGAGAAAAGGAAAATCCTTGCCCAGTGAAACAGCAAAAATCAGAAGTGAGCATTTCCTTAGATGTGTGGGAGAGAAAGCTTCCCTCAGAAGTTAGAGGGAAAATTGGGGTACTAGCAGAAGAGTCTTCTAGAAACCAGGGCAGTTCAGGGAACGCCAAGACAAAAGAAAAACAGACATGTTTTGTACAAACACAAAAACAAAAAAACTTCTCAGTTGTAATGAAATCTCAACTTCTTAATTTTTTAAATAACCTTTCAAAGTTCTGTAACAAAAATTCTAACTTATTATAACAGATCTGTATGTTATTATAACAGATCTTCATTCCAACTATCCTTATCTTCTTTGTAAAATAAGATGTTTTGTGTTAACCATTAACAATGCCTCGGTGCCATTCTGATAAGGTTTTTTTAAAAAAGAGGATTCTATACCTACTCAAAAGGTTCCAGGACTGAGTAAAGCCAAAAGTTCTGTCAGTGACAGTGTGGGACAGTCAGCTTTATTTGATAACAAAGAAACCATACTACAAGGGCTGCTAAGTCTGTGCAGAAACAGCATTTTATTTTTGAAAGGAATTTTTAAAACCTAGGAGTGGGAAACTGTGTGGAGTCTGTCAAAGCAACACAATATTATGATTTCCTACTTTTTGTAAAAAGTAAAAACTTTGACAAAAAATTAAAATTAAAAAATGCTTAGTTTGGTGACAGTATTGGTGACATTGGTGGCATATTCAATAGCACAAGATAACTAATGAACATGCAATGTATATTAATACAACAAGACATTTCTAACCATGGTTCACAGTACTCTGAACTTAGTCTATTTTTACTTTGAAAACAGGTATAAAAATGAAAAGTCTGAATTGGTTAAAATGAGCATTTTGGTCTTTATTCATTAAGAATTTCAAAAAGCATGGTACTAAAGTAACATTTACTTTAGAGGTGTGTAATTTAGTCTCAGCATGCTGCAAGCTGAAGTCTTTGATGCTAGCCAAAGTTGTTTATGAACTGAAAATCCAATATCTCCCAGGGAAATTCTTAAACGTGGGGTCTCTTGTTGCTGTGTGTATGTGTGTGTGTGAAAGCGTGTGTGTGAGAGAAGAGAGGAGGCTGTTGCTGAAGCTTGTAGTTTTAAGTGTGCAGAATAAAAGGCCTGATCATCTATGCAAACAGATACATTTTCCATTGCAATGAAGTAAGATTTGAAATTGAAAATTCACCAAGACCTTTGCAAGGTGGTGACTGCACTGGGCCACTGGTTCCTTGTGATGGGGCAACTAGCCCCTACTCCTCCAGATGCGGTTTGGGTGACCTTGACCTAGTCACAGTCCTGACAGAGCTGTTCTCACAGAGCAGGCTCTCTCAGCCTCACCTACATCAAAGGGTGTCTGTTGTGGAGAGAGGAAGGGAAGGTGATTGTAAATTGCTTTGAGACTCCTGTGGGTAGAGAAAAGTGGGGGTATAAAACCAATACTTCTTCATCTATTTAGGGATATTGGGAAAACCTTTTTAGCAGATCAGTGGTGGAATCAGTTATCCAGAGATGTGGTGGTTTCTTTCTTCTTAATGGTTTCTAAGTGAAGGATGGATGGCCCTTTGTCAGGGATGCTTTAGGTTACCCTACATTCCAGAGGGGATTGGACTGAATCATCAGCAGGCTCCTTCCAACTTTTTAATTCTCTGATTCTATGTGGCATAGTATTTAGTTTCACCCTAACATTCTTACTAGAATGTTCTTACTAGAATGTTCCATTTTATTGTTTTGGGTTCTCATTTTCTTTTTCAATTGCTGCACCTAATTGATTGTGACTTCTTTCATTGCTCAAAGCCTTGAATAGAGGGTTGTTGTTGTTGTTTTTTGCTGTGAACTAGCATAATGATCTAGTCATTGACCTCTGTTTCCCCTACAAGTCATCTGGTGACTACCTATTATCATTTAGGTGCCAGATAAAGTCAGGTCTGGTCACCTAGGCTTTTAACTTTAAAAGTGTCATTATAAGCAAATCTATACCCTTTGAAGTTCACTTGTTTACCAGTCTTTAAAAAAATGTTAGCCTGGTTTCACTCTTTTATGAGTTTTAATTTGATTGGTCCATTGGTTTGCTTGTTAATTGCCTTGTAGATTGTTATAGTGGAAAAGCAAGATACATTTTAAAATATGAACCATCCTTGTTACGGAGGCATTTTGCTGAGCTAGTTGAGGACTCCAACTTTGCTATTTCTGTGACTGTTCTCTTTCCCTCTCTCTCCAGTAAACTTCTACTTTTTCATCAGCATCCATTTCTTTGCTTGCTAAAAATTAGTTTGAACACCAGTGCAGTTATTTATACATGCACTGCAAAAAAATCTGTTTTGTGGACCTTCCCAAATTCTTTCTCTCCTTTCCCGCTATAGCAGCAACAATGGCAATAGCTGGAGGAAGTGGTAGGTGGGTAAAGTATCCCCAACTATTACCATTGCTGCTGGAAAATGGAAAGGGAAAATCGGCTAAGGGTCATCAAAAGAACATTGTATAGGTTCAGTGTTCTTTGTCTTTCTGGTCCCCCTAGACCTGGGTTCTTGGGCACACAAAGCTATGTTATCTTGAGTCAGACCATTGGTTTATCAAGCTTGGTACTAGGGATAGGCATAGACATGCTGGTGAGCTAAAGTTTGTCACAAGTTTTGGCTGGTTTATGGTTCACAAAGCAATGTTTGTGAACAGAAGAACTGCCATGAATTTCCACAAATTTTGTTGCGGTTTGTGGTGGTTCATGGCAATTTATGAAAAACAGTTAAGTGATGGGGAGCTCTTTGCTGCTCAGCTGTTTGGTTTAGTGGTTAGGAGTGTGGACTTCTAATCTGGTGAGCCAGGTTTGATTCTGCGCTCCCCCACGCACAACCAGCTGGGTGACCTTGGGCTCGCCACAGCACTTATAAAGCTGTTCTGACCGAGCAGTAATATTAGGGCTCTTTCAGCCTCACCTCCCTCACAGGGTGTCTGTTGTGGGGAGAGGAAAGGGAAGGAGATTGTAAGCTGCTTTGAGACCCCTTCAGGTAGAGAAAAGCAGCATATAAGAACGAACTCTTCTTCTATATGGCTCAGAACTTTCTGCTTTCTGCTCCCCATATAAAGGCATGTGGAGCAGAAAGCAGGGGGTTAAACTTTAAATGGTTTACAAATCAACATGAACTGGGTCAGTTTCGCTAATCAGCCTACTGGTTCACATGAGTTCATGGTTTGGTTTGTGGTTCATGGATACAAATCTGTAGTTAGTGCCCATCCGTTCTTGGTACTGCCTCCGATGACTAGTTATTGCTGGCTTATGTCTCAAAAACTAAACTTTTAAATGGGGATGTCAAGGCCTACTTCTTGGACCTCCTGCCTATAAAGCAGGTGACTTATCATTAAACCACAATTTCTCCCACTAAACAAGATAAAAAGACACCACTGGGAGACAAACCCAGGGAATCTAACTTACAATGCAGGGCTTTTGCCAGCTAAGCTATGTTGTCCTTGGAGGCCAGAGCTGCCTAACAGCCTTTGTCTCACCACCCAGGACTGGGATCTTTTAGCTGTTATAAGAAGAAAACAGGAGTATAATCAAATGAGAGGGGAATCAGTTTTCTCACTAGGTAGAAAAAGAAGTCACAAATATCATGAGCATATGCATTAGTTTTACCACCATGCTATGATATTAGACACCCCCACAATCGTCACGTGGTCTCTCTGGGATTATGTGTCATACAGTTTAGAGTGTTGCATCTAGCAAAAAAAAACACACACATTGAAAATCTGCAGAGATTAAGTATGCTCCTGTGTACAAGAGTGTTCTATCCTCACCGGAGGCATTCTAGATTCAAGCTAATGTCTGTACTGGGTAAATAACTGTTCTGACAATTCTTTCATATACCTATTCAATCCAAAACATTGTCTCTAGAGATATGAATTCAATGCCCATATATATTCTTTTCTAGTATTTCTCAGTGATGCTCTCAAATATCCAATATTTTATTTTAAAAATTATAATTTACTCATATCTAGAGCCCAAGGTTCGCTGAGCTTCCATTTACTAGCAACATACAATCTGGCCATTTATAATTAAATTTCCAGCTAATTCTTTATGGATACTGTTAATGTGCTCTTTTAATAAATCTAACACATACATTGTAGGCAAAAGCAGGAGAACATACCCCATAATTTTAGAAATACAGCTATGAGAGTTAGATGTGTTAATGACACCATTTTTGATGCGTGGTCCACAAAGAACTATCTTCACATCAGCAAGCAGTGCTCAGGGTAGACATTTAATTTGATAATCGTTCTCAGATTGCTCATTAAAAATGTTGATATGTTCAGCCATTTCCTGTCTGATCTTTTTTTCCCCCAATCTAATCGAGTTTCTGCAACTTCACTATAATCTTCTCTGCTGCTAGCTTCATCACATCACTGACACTGTTGTCATAGATGGGTAAGTATTTTGTCATTGAATGTGAATGTGAAAAGTATGAAAGAATTGTTGACTCCAAGCAAACATTTTGCATGATATTTTGCTATCAGTAACTTGGCTGGAAACAAGTTTGCTCTTGTGGAGTCCAGCTTTTTTTTCAGGATTTTTTTGTTGAGACCAAAAGTTTTAACTTTCTGTAATAGACAGCAAGGTGCTTCTGAATATTTGCAAGGAAAAAGCACCCATCTGCTTCTATGGATTTCATTCATCCTGAGAATGGTTTACTATTCTATTGCTGGGTTTTTTGCCCTTTTTCTTGTGCTTTCCAGACTTGAACTGCAGTGTCTTGTGCTGTTTTTATGTTCTAGCACCATGTTCTTTTAATGGTTTATGTAAAGACTTTAGCTTGTTACTAAGTGGTATGTTTTAATTTGTTTTTAAATGGCTGTATTTCAGAGGCTTACCTTTTACTATTTTAGTTGTGGGCTACTTTGAGCAGGTCAATGAAAAGTTGGTATATGATTTTTCTAACTCAAACTAATAAATGCCTATTATTGCAGTACTTAAATTCTTCAGGTGCCTTTCCAAGGCTGCCAAGCTTTTCTTAAAGAGGAAGCCCTAATTTTCTCTCAGCAGAAGCCCTAACTTTTGTCGGTAGAGGTTTGCCTTGTGGTCCCCCCCTCCTCTGCTGTCGCCAATCCTCCCCCCTATGGTTCAAGAAAAGAAAGAAAGAGGCTCCTGCTGAGTTTGCCTCCCCCCTCCCCTTCTGAGCCTCCTTAAGCACGTGCAGAACACTTTTCTGTTTCATTAGGGGGGGGAGGAAGACCCGAGTTCAAATCGATCTGGATTCAGCGGGATCCACAACAGAATGAACAAAGTAAGTGCAGATTCAGCCCTGGTCACATTTGAGTGATGGACCTGGTCCACTACATTCTGTATCCACTGCTGATGTATGTCCCTGCAGGGGATGCAGCCATGGCAGAAAGGTTCTGCTGCATGAAGGGGTGGTGGGGATGGACTTCATTTTGCAGGAAGGTGAGATTGCAGAACAAAATGGGCATTTCCAGGCCACCATAGGTGGGGCCTGCCGATAGAGAGGCCCTGTTGCCCTGCTGTGGCAGCTAAGGGAATGTGGTGAATATCTGCCCTTAATCCGGGCCAACAGCACCTTAAAGCACGCAATGCCTGTGAGAGGTCCACTTCAGCAGCACATCATATGGAAGCAGGGATTAGCCCTGCTGCCATATGACTGTGTTTCTTTTATGTGCCTTCATGCTCTGGCTTGTTTTCATAGACATGTTTTTATTTAATTTGATTGTCTAGAATATTATCATAATTTGTCTGGTTTACAATATAAATTAAACATTATGGAAAACACAATAAAAATAGCTACTAATAAAAGGCCAATCAATGAAAATGTGGTCTTAAATAAAACTATCTTGTCTTTGCCTTTTAAGGAGCAACAATGGGGTGAGCAGATGCATATCCCTTGGGAGGTAGTATCATAATTGTGGGGCTGCCACAGAAAAGGCCATCTCTTGTGTATCTACCAAATGAGCATCAGGAAGTCATCTCCCTGAGATATTAAATATAGTGCACAAACCTATGGGAGAACCTTCAGATATCACAGTCCCAAGCCATATAGGACTTTAAATGACAACACCAACACCATGAATTGGGTTCTGGAGTGGATCAGCAGCCAGTGTAATTACTGGAGCATTCAGGGATTCATGTTCTGGATAGCTGGCCCCAACCAGCAATCTATCACAGCATTCTGCACTAGATGTGACTATCATACACTCTTAGAATCATATAATCATAGAGTCATAGAGTTGGAAGGGGCCATACAGGCCATCTAGTCCAACCCCCTGCTCAATGCAGGATCAGCCCAAAGTATCCTAAAGCATCCAAGAAAAGTATGCATCCAACCTTGGCTTGAAGACTGCCAGTGAGGGGGAGCTCACCACCTCCTTAGGCAGCCTATTCTACTGCTGACCTACTCTGACTGTGAATTCCCCCCCCCCTGATATCTAGCCTATATGGTTGTACTTGTAGTTTAAACCCATTACTGCATGTCTTTTCCTCTGCAGCCAATGGGAACAGCATCCTGCCCTCCTCCAAATGACAACCTTTCAAATACTTAAAGAGGGCTATCATGACCCCTCTCAACCTACTTTTCTCCAAGCTGAACATTCCCAAGTCCCTCAACCTATCTTTATAGGGATTGGTCCCTTGGCCCCAGGTCATCCTCGTCACTCTCCTCTGTACCCTTTCAATTTTATCTACGTCCTTCTTGAAGTGAGGCCTCCAGAACTGCACACTGTACTCCAGGTGTGGTCTGACCAGTGCCGTATACAATGGGACTATGACATCTTGTGATTTTGATGTGATGCCTCTTCAAGTAGAGCACATTGAAGTAGTCCAGTTTAGATGTAACGAAGGCATGGGTCACTGTGGATGTAGTTGATATCCCAGCACGAGATGGACAAATGCACTTCAAGCCACAGCAGGCACCTGGTTTTGTAGAATGACAGCTGTGTCAAGCAGCATCCCCAAGCTGCAAACTTGGCTTTTCAAGATAAGTTCTAGCTTGTTCACCCTCATCCAGCCTGTTACTGATTCCAAGCAGTGGTTCAAAACATCAACAGCATGCTCAGAATTAGGTTAAAAAGGTAGAGCTGAATATCATATACCTATTGGTGACATCGCATCCCATACCTCCTGAAGTCCTCTCTCTGTGGTTTCATGTAGTAGCATAAGGGCTAATGGCTGAGGAGGAGAACTGGAATCCCTAAACACTACCTTTGAAGACTGGCACACACACACCCTCCCCCATCATAGGACTTGAGCCACTGTAATATGGTGCCCCTTAGTCCCAATGCTGGGCAGTTCAGTAGGATACTATGGCCAAATTATCAAATAGTATCAAAGGCCACTGAGAGATCTGCAGAACTAGCAGGGTCACATCCCCCCCCCTAGTTCACATTACAGGTCATCAACCAAGGCAACCAACACAATCTTTGTTTCAAATTCTAGCCTGGAGGTAAAAATCAGCCTCTTCCAAGAACCCCTGGAGCTGAGACCTTAACACCTTAACCTTAATCACAAACATGTGCTGCACACCAAAATCCAACTACAGTGAACTGGAGCTTGTGGTCCCATTAACAAGACAATCAACACTACTGGAAAGGGCAAAGTGGGGTGGGGTGGGGAGAATTAGTCCTAACTGCTCTGACTGCCTGGATAGATAATTGTTGGCTGGTGATTAAAACTTTTTATCTGCATTTGCAATCTTTGGATCAGAGCCTTGATCTGAAGTACAGTCCCCATTATATATTCTGGTGTTTTTCTTAAGTAAAGAGGAAAGATTTATAAAAGTAAGCACTCCATGTATTTATTTGAACGAAACAACTGGCAAGTACAGAACATAAGAGAGAGACGTTTACTGAATCCAAAGTACCTTTGATGGTTTACTTCTGTAACACTTGGCAGACATGTTCTTCTTCCTGAGTGCTGGTAAGATTCATTGGATTGGGAAATAAAAACTTGCACATCTTTCCACCATTTTCTCTTAAAGTGAAATCAAGCATTAAAAATTATTCCTCTTCTTACGCTAATTGACTTTTCACTGAGTTATATAATAGGAAATAATAATAAATAGTATACAAAGCAACTCAAGTTTCCTACTAATTAAATTCCCATCGTCATTTGAGCCCCTGGCAGATGCTAAGTACCAAGCTGGTTGTGTGGAAGCTGACACTAAATTTGGAACAAATCCAAATGTAATTGTTCAGAAAGCTTATCTTGCAACACTTCTTTTAGTTGTGCAATGCTCTGGCCAGTGCCCATTTTGATCGTATTTAATCACTGCATTCTTTGTCGGCCTGGTTTCCTTTTACCACTGACCAGTCCTAGCATAACTGCTTTCTCCATTGAGTTGGATTGCATGATATGGCCAAAGTCAATGAGCCAGAGCTTTATGATTTTGCCTTCCAGTGATATATCAGGCTTTAGGTGCTCTAGTATTTCCCACTTTAGCCCGAATGTCCTGACAGATAACAACTAAACAGTTGCCCACTCTATGGAGATTATCTATAAAGCATTTGGTTTCTGTCATGATATACAAGGGGGAAAAATTGTAGCTCAGAGAATCAAAAACTTGGTGCCTAAAGACCACTTGCTAAGGTGACCTAAAGTATCTGTGACAAATAATTACCCAATCTCTGCTTAAACCCTTTTAAGAAAGGAGAACCCATACTATCCTCAGACAACTAATTCTACTACAGAACTACTCTTACTGCTGAAGTTTTTCCTACTATGCTGCTATCTCCTCGCTCATAATCTAAACCTGTTATTGCAAGTCCTAACCTCCCCTACCTGCCGAAATAGCACCTTATCCTTCTCTAATTAATAGCCTTTTCAATACGTAAATAATAATATCTCCAACTCAACCTCCTCTTCTCCAAAGTGAACATTCAGAATTCCAGGAGCCTTACTTCATAACCATCCTCGTCGCGCTCCTTTGTACCTGCTCTAGAGTTTCTGTGTCCTTCCTATAAAGAGGCCTTCAGAACTGGATACAGTACTCCTAAAGAGATCTGACCAGTGCAGTACACAATGGTACTATCACATCTTGTGTCCTAGGTACTCTGAATCTGTTGGTACATCCTAAAATCAGATTTCCCTTATTCACGGTAACATCACACTTAGCTACCCATACTCAGTTTGCAGTCCACCAAAACATTCACATTAGCACACAGAAGAGTATGTGAGCATAACAAGTCCAGAACCTAGATGCAGAACCTTACATTTATCTCTACAAAATTGCATATAGTTCACATCTGCCCATTTCCCCCCAGTATATCCAAGTCTAATTATAGTCTGTCTCAATCTTTTGAAGTGTTCTCTGCCCCAGTTAGAAAGTGGGAGAGGTATTGCAAAAATATCTACCATAAAGTCCAGTCAATTCCTAGAAATGCATAATTTCACCCCCATGTCCCAGCCCTTTCTTCTCCCACTGATTACCAGGCCTGGTCTGGCAACTTTATTGAGGATGGGCAGAATGAACATTGACTGCCTTGTTGTCTGAGCATGCTCAGTGCCTTTTTGCTTACTGGAACTCAGGAACAGATTTTTCTCTTCCTCCTGATCGAAGATTTCAGATGAATAAAAATATTCTTCCCAAAATTCACATAATCAATCTAGGCTTGAGCATCCTTAATGTCTTCATAACAGAAAATAAAATACAACTTAGAATAAACCCTCATCTTTTTGTCTACCCTCTTAACTGTTGTTTTCTTTCTTAATCCACAGTTTGGTAGATTTGCATACAAGTGAAAAAAAGCAGGGGAAGGGACCTGACTGCTGAGAAAGCTGGTGCTAACTAAAAAGCGGAGTTAAAATTCAGAGAGCTTAGATTTTGCTCAGAATGAACTGGGAATTTCCTGACTCAGGGAGCTTATAATTCCATCAATAATGTTTGTGTCTTTAATTGAGAGACTTCAAGTTCCAATAAAATAATTGAAAATTGTCGTTTCAGAGGACAGCCATGTTGCCTGCCATAAAAGAAGATCTGTTTCTTTATACCCCACTTTTAACTACCAATTTAACTCCCAAATTGAACATGCAAACACCTTTCCCTTCCTCACCCCACAACAAACACACTGTGGGGTAGGTGGGGCTGAGAGAACTCTAACAGAACTACTCAGTGAGAACAGCCCCAAGAGTACTGTGATTAGCCCAAGGCCACCCAGCTGACTGCATGCGGGGCAGTGGGGAATCAAATCAGCGTCTCCATTTTAGAGTCTGCCGCTCTTAACCACTACAACAAGCTGACTCTCCAGCTCGATATATGCCCAGTGGCACCTGAGAGACCAATAAGATTTTCCCAGTCTAAGCTTTTGAGAACCCACAGTCCCTTTGCCAGACGGTTTGTAATGAAGTGAGCAGTGACTCTTAAAAGGACATACCCCTCAAATCTTGTTGGTGTCTGGGTATTACTGGCCTCAAATCTAATTGAAAATGGTGGAAACTCGTTACAGCATCCTAGATTTGCACTGCATCACATATGACGCAGTAAGATGAATTCCACCTGAAAGCTATGTTTGGTGGTCAAGTGAGGTGTATCCCTGGGACTCCAACATGGAACCGGCTCAGACCAAATGCTTGGTAAGCTGAAATACATGATGAGGGATGCATGTGGTTCCGATGGGTTCCAAGTCACTCCGACCTGCTTGAGGACATACGTTCAGCACCCCATAGAATTGCCCCTCAAAATCTGAGAAGCAAAGTAGCTGTTCTTCTGTTGCATATGCCTGAGCCCCCCCAAAATACTTTGGGCTTTTCCAGAAATTAAATACACTCTTGATTTCTCACTGCAGCTGCCACCACCAACTCTTTTTTTCCCTTTTTTTCTTTTTTCTTTTCTTTTCTCTTTTCTTACAGGCAGGCAGGATATTCACATTGACAAGTCTGTTTCTTTCTGAAGTAGGGATGATTTAAATATCCTGCTTCTAATCATCCACAGACACTGTGGGTCTGAGTGATGTGTATCTGAGATGCTTGTTCATCTTGAATGGCTTTCATTGTATGGGCTAAAATAAAAGCTAAGTTGTAGGACAGTCAGTTTTGAGACATGCACAGGAATTATTCACATTGTTTCCCTGACATATTTATCCTGTTGATATCCCATTCAATATTCCACTGCTGATGAAAGTGAGTCACAATATACATTTTTTTTGTCTGTGATACAAACCACATTCTATTTCTCTATGGTTTTAATATTTTAAAACATACTTATCAGAAGATTAAAAAGAAAGTCTCCTGGGAGGGGTGTCCACATCAAAAGGACGTTAGAAGTCATTGCAGAAAGTTGGAAAGCAGAGCATTAGCTGCTCTAAGGATAGAACACTCCCCTCCTGAATTCCTAAAAAAAAAAAAAAATCAAGGATTTTGTCTGGTTTTCAGTGTTGTCAGTAGGAAAACTCCCACTGACTCCAATGTGTGCATGATCAGACCCCAAGGCTTTACAACACTAACAGAGAGTATTCAGAGGGATCTCTATGAGACTCCAGACAATTAAAAAGAGAAATTTGCACAGCAGATTCATAAAAGGCAGGGAAATGCGGTCCCTAGCTTTTGAAAAAAGAAAATAATGAACAGATGAATCGTACTTAGAAGATAATTGCCATAAAGGTGGAGAAAACAGAAAGGTACTTAGCCAATGCCGATTCTGATATTGCAGAACTTATCCTTTAACAAAACCATATTAGATATTTTTATCACTTACTAACCTAGGGCTCTCATTCAAATTAAAACTATTATTTTTAATAATATGATGATTTAATTTGGGAGACAGCAAGGTATTAGATCAGGAGTGTTCCAAGTGCTCCACTCTGCATGCAATGAGGGACTAATAAGGAGGGTTTTTGGTTCTCCACCAGTCTTGGACAAAAGGCCGGGGGTGGGGGTGGCAAAACTGGTCCTAGAATCTTAACTTTCATGCACTCTCAATACCAATGATCCCAGAAATTGAAAGTGTGGCTCTAGTGTGAGACACCGTGGAGAGTTTGGCCATCTGCTAGGTGTACCAGCCATCTTCTGTACTAGCAGACTCCCTGCAAAATTTCTTGGAGTTGATGGCTGAGTGAGTGCTACAGTTTCCCAGGCTGCTGATTCTGTGGGACTTCAATGTCCAAATGGAGAAAGCTGGCTCCTCACAGAATTTGGATCTAGTGTCATCCATAGCAAGGCTGGGACTCTTCCAATTTCTTACTGGCCCAACACACCAAACTGGCCACACCTTGGATTTGATCTTTGTGATCAGTCCAATCAACAAAGGTGCCATGGTCAGATCATTTTGCCTAAGGGCTTGGATCAATACGTTGCCTTGGCCATATAGGTGAAGGACAGATTTTTGCTTACCCAAGGAGACGTATGGATTCTACTGGATTCTGGAATGCACTGTGGGATCTGATGGCTCCTGGAGACTCAGTCAATGAGCTGGTGGAAGATTGGCATTGTTCACTTTCTGAAGCCATTGACAATCACCTCCTGATACTCTCTCCTGTCCTGATCCAAGCCAGTTCCTTGGTATAAACCAGAGCTGTGCATATGTAAACAGGATCTGAGATGGCTAGAGAGAGTTTGGCAGAAAACTTGTGACAAGGATTCAAGAATATCTTATAAAATGCTTGTGAATGCTTATGACAATGAAAGCCACAAAGAGAGAATATATGTGACTTCCATTGCCTCTGTGAGATTGTGCTTGGCTCAATTATTTAAAATAATTAGAGCTTAAACATGTTTATCTAAAGGACCATCCCAAATTACCCTATTGGACATTAGTTGTGAGGCTTTTGTGAGCTTTTTTGTAGAGAAAATCTCGATGCTATGTCAGGAACTTCCTGCTGAGTTTGATGCAGATAGTGGATGGGAGACCCCTTGATTGTTTGACCCTACTTTGGATCACTTCAGCCCTGTCTCCTTGGTAGCTGTCTGGCTGACCACATGCCCTTTTGACCTGTGTCCCTCATGCCAGTGGTAAGGAGATCTGGGTCCTTCTCTGGGAAGTTATCAAACTGTCCCTAGCTACAAGGAAATTCTCAGAGAAACTAAAAGAGGCTGTGGATCCTTCCATTCTAGCCAACTATCAACCTTTGTCACATCTACTGTTCCTGGGTAAGGTACTTGAAGAACAGTTAGAGGACAAATGCAATGTTTCTTGGAAGGTGCATTGGCCTGACCATGGGTGGAGACAGCTCTGGTTGCCCTGACAGATTATCTTCAGAGAAAGCTGGACCTAGGTGGTCCCCAAATATGGATATCCCCTTAATATTTTAACATCCAATATTTAATGTTATATTAATATATAATAATTGGTGGCAGAGGGGCTACTAGTATTGTTTTACTGTAAATTAGAATTTATGGTCTTAATGTATTTATAAATATTGCTATCTGCCCTGAGCCTTATGGGAAGGTTAGGGTAGAAAAATAAAGATTATCATTATATTATTATCTGGACATCAATTGTAATAAAGGGAGGTCTCCAGGTGCCAGCTGGAGTTTGGCAACCGTAACCATGCTATTCAAAATTTCAGGCTGAGGCTGTCCATGAAATAGATCTAAAGTATTCTGATGGCAAAAAACCAAACTATTTCAGTTCTTCCCAGTTTATTCTCTATGCTACCTTTATTTTCTATGGGAAAAGTCCTGCCATTCAGACCACAATTAATTAAAAGCTGAATTTGTATTAAATATGTAATTTCATATTGGTGTGATCCTCTCATTGCTCCATTATAGCTTCTAAACATACTGAGGACCTTCTGGACTTCCCATTAACAGTGCAATCCTAAATAGAGTTATGCCATCTAAGGACACTGAAGTCAATTTTCTTAGAATCATGTAACTCTGCTTAGGAATGCACTATAAGTAAGGCTATATGGTGAGTTATGGGCTGGTCTGCACAGGTTATAAACATATTTTTCCTCCAAAGGAGTATTTAATATCTATTTATCAGTTTATTTTTTGAAAAGAACAAGAAAATCTATAAGAGCCCGCTCTTTATAAACTCTCAAGCTTTATGCCTTTTCCTTTAAAGCCGGGTATAAAAGAACCTACAGTTTGGATGAAATAGAATTCCATGACTTTGACATTTTAATAGTCCGCTTTAAATAACTTTGTCGCTTGTCCCATCTGAGAACTTAAACTTGTCCCAGCATTTTGAATTATGTTTTTTTGTATATAGCTGAAAATGATTGGAGCTGGATCACAAAGTGTTCTGGCTTTAAACCAAGCCTGTCATCTAGTGGAGTGCAATGCTATTCCAGCTTTAATCTAGAGAGCCAGCCTGCATTAAAATAAGACAACACAAATGTAATGCAGCTGTAGCTACTCTTGCAGAGTTAAAATGCTTAGTGGTATTTCATGCCTGTAATACAACTCTTCTTACTAATGGGGGGAATCCTATGTGTAAAAAGTGTGACAATTGGCTTGCCTTTGATAAAACTGGATATAAAAATGCCATTGAACGAGTATTTACAGCCCCTTCAGGTTATAATAAAATGCTTCCTGTGTTATTATTGGATTCCACACTAAAATTGCTGTAAAGTTTTGAAGCCTACTTAACTAATATCTTGTTTGACACAAGTACAACAAGCAGAGCTCACAGCTGAGGATAGGTTAATGGTTTACAACCATCCTAATTATGCAAGTTTCACATCATGGTGTTTTGCTGTGCAATCTAAATGTCCTCTGAATAGCACGTCTTATGCCCACTGTGTATTGTCTTATATGCATTCAGATTTTCAAAGCAAGAGGCAGCGTTGTAAAATAAATAAATGGCATGTGATTCAAATGTCTTTGTCAATAATGCATTGATTATAATGCTCTATGGCATACTTAGAAATCTAATAAATAAAAAAAAATGCCAGCTGGATAACTAGACTAATGGTAGGTTAAGTTATTGCACTTGATGCGAATACATTTAACCTTATTTATGCTGTTGGATTAAGGACATTTTCCCCCGAGGGAGAAAGTATGCTTTATGTCTACACCATCAATGACTATGTGCCTTTCGAGAAAGAAATCAGCTCTGAATACAAATTAAAAAGGAATAGAGAAAACAATTCCCTGGGGATAATTTACATGAATGTTGTTGTTTTCTCTGCAGTGCAGTGCCTTTCATGCAATCCTCAAGTGGCAGAGATCTACCTACTTGGTGGAGGTCCACATGAAAATGGAAATGTATTCCATGAGATCCATCATAGTCCAGATCAGGGGTAGTCAAACTGCGGCCCTCCAGATGTCCATGGACTACAATTCCCAGAAGCCCCTGCCAGCGAATGCTGGCAGGGGCTTCTGGGAATTGTAGTCCATGGACATCTGGAGGGCCGCAGTTTGACTACCCCTGGTCCAGATGTTCAGTCTTGTGAATGTGTGTTTACCATGGGCTCTCTGACTCTTTGGCATCAGGTAAAGCATTAGACCACATGGGCTTGGCAGCATAAATCAATCTAAATCTGTTCAGAAGGACAAATTTCATGGAAATGTCTGCCATGGGTTGATGATCCTTGTGAAGAAATGCCTTGTGGCATTGAGATTTTACAATGAGAGCTTAAACATTTCCCCCCTTTGGGCTGAATTGCTCACCTTCATTCAATTGTTAATTGTTCTGGCCAGAGACAATGGAGGAGGCAAGCTTTCTTCCTTCCTTCAGGTAGAGATAGATGTTTGAAGGACTTTGAACTAGAATAATCTTTAGGAAGGGATTCCTAGAAGTGTCTCTTTGACCCAGCTGACCTGGACAGTGGGTGGGGGAAAGAGAGTTTATAAAATTTAGGGGAACAAGGAAGAAGGTCTCTTTTGCATGGAGTCCATAAAAGCAGCAGTCAGGTCTGAGGCAGTCAGCCACTGATCATGTGCTTGCCTGGAGAGCAGAAATAATCTTTAAGGTAATGGAGATTCGATAAAGATCTGCAGCTTCTTAAATTAAGCTCTTCCATATGCAGCCAGCAAGGTGGCCCGGAGGAGCTGCGGACCTTGTGGGAGCACTCAGTGTTTCGCAGGGCCTGCAAAACGGAGCTCTTCCACCAGGTCGTGGGGTGAGGAAGAGCTGGCCACCCTTACTGCGGCAGTAGCATACTCTATCTGGCACCCTCTGTCTTCCCTCCCCTTCGAGTGGGTTACCAAGGGGTAGAGTAGATATGACCTGAGTTCTTACCACATCTTGTTCTATTGTCTGGGGATTTATGTATAATATGTTTTATATGTTTTATTGTATGTTTTTAATGGGGTTTTATATGTCTGTAACTCGCCTCAGGCCTCCAGAGAGAGGTGAGGAATAAATCTAATAAATAAACAAATAATATAAATAAAGGTGACCTTGGGTTAGTCACAGTCCTGTTAGAGCTGTTCTCACAGAAGTTCTATAATTAGAGCTCTCTCAGCCCCAGCAACCTCTCAGGGTGTCTGTTGTGGGGAGAGAGGAAGGGAAGGCGATTGTAAGTTACTCAGAGAGTCCTTCAGATAATGAAAAGCAAGGTATAAAAACAACTCTTCCATGTTTGGGGGGGGGAGGGAGGGAAAGGCCATCCACAGAATTCCCCCCCCCCAATCTAGCACCTGTTGTATTCCTGAATGCAATGGGCTTGGCCCCTAGTTTTCTATAGATGCATCTATCACCTAGACCACATAGGTTGTACATTCTATGGGGATCATATGGTGATATCAACTACCAAAATGTCCCTACCAAAGCTAAGGTTCCAACTTTCTGAGAAAGCCCTTTCTAAATTAGCTAACTCTGGAGGTTTAACTCAGTCAAGATTTCTTTATCACAAACTTTCTAAAGCCATCAGCTGGTCTAAAGCTAATGTTACAGACTTCCTATTGCTGGTGTACATTTTTTTAAAAAATTTCAATCCAATAATCAGTCCAAACATTATTTTAGGGTTACCTACCCAGTCCTGGTCTCAGGATACATTTTTGGATATTTAAACACCACTCTGGACCTAGTCTTGTGTGTATTGTTCCTGAATCTACTACACACACCCTGTCGCATGCTGGTTTGTCTGGCTGCTCCTCTCATTTTTATTGGACTATTCCATAGAAGGTAGTTATTAAATCCTTTTTCAACCCCAAATTTAACCCTCATTTGCACCATCTCAACATTTCTTCCTTCTTGTATGCTTGTTTAGTTTAAATAGTGTGAGTGTGTGTTGGGGCTTTTATTTTGTTTTTCAATAAAAATCCTTTCTGGTTAATTTAAAAGTCTGTCTCTGCCTAGGATTTCTAGCTAGGATCCTCCCCACCTTGTATACATAGTTTGAAGAATCTCACAAGTTACCTCTCTCAATCAGCAAGTCACCTAGAATCTCTGATTCTCTCCTTGTCTATTCAGGAGACAAGTCTAATACTATGTACTGTACTTCAATTGTGGATTATTATGCAATGGGACACAATCAAGTGATGTCCTTTTTAAATTAATAGGTCTTAAGTTAGATTTTTAAGTGTATCCCAGTCAGTTGGGACAAAGTCACAACTAACTTGAGCTAGATTGTGGCCCAATGTGTTTTACTGCATCCCGTGATGAACAGGATCTGCAATGGCCTCCTGGATCATAGTTCAGTCCTAAGCATTATGCTACCCAGTGGCGATGGATCAGAGGGAATATCCCATTCTGCATTACTGAATGTGGGAGGAGCAGCCCCTTATTGATGGGGATTGGGAGGCAGTGATAGAGCTTCTAAGGCCCGGGTGCAGCTACCGAATGGCTAATGGAGCCTGACATGAGCATGGTGGAGTGATGATGTCACTTGCTGTAGCCCAATCCCACTGGCCACTCAGGGGCTGTGCATTCACACTATGCTGCAGCTACAGCAGTTCTGTCATTACCAGTCTTCCCTTTGGCCCACCCTGTGAGCCACTGCTATAATGCCAGCAACTGAGTATTAACATTATTACATTTTCATAAACCTACAGAGCAGACTTTTTTTTCCGGATGGCTAACAAATCATGTGTAATTCCAACTGCTGGTTTGATTTCATTTTCAATTGTTGCCCAACCATTCAGACAAATATAAGAAAATAACGGTTGCATTGAAAGGGAAGTGAACGATGAAATTGGATACATGTTCCAAGGCAGCTGGCAAGTCCCACTCTGTGGTTGCGCAAAATTCAGACAGGAATTCTGATGACAGTAGACAATAAGGCTATCATGTACAGGATGTATCTTAATGCTCAAGAGGAACAGTGTGCAAATGACACCTCAGTTGTTTCATTTAGATGCTGTTAATTACCATCATGTATACTATCATAGACATCTGTTTTCTCTTTCTACCTCTGGCTGACCTCCCCCCCCACCCCCGCTTCAAAGCCAATCAAAATTTAGGGTGAAGGTGAATAGCCGTATTGTACTTCTTTGTGTGATGCTGCTAAAGTACAATCGATCACCAGTTTACCTGCATGGATAAGTCTCAGCACATATTTAGGGAGTTATACGGTAATGATGAGGTGATGTTAACCATTCAGTCATGTCCAACTCTTTAAACTGACTGCTCCATGTTTCAGAAGCTGTTCGGAAAGGGGAGGGGGAGGCTATCAAACTAAGAATGTTTTTCTCCCAGACGGACTGTGGTTGGTTTAAAAAAGACAGAGACTGTACCTTGTGATATGAGCACTCTGTCATATTCAGTCCCCTCTCCCCTGGTTTTACATCAAGTCAGTAATACATGTATCCAAAGAGGACAAAGTAGACAAAACAAACAGGTGTTGTAAACTACAGGGCCCCTTTGGACTACTGGAAAAGTTATGCCAGGGATGAGGGGATCTGCTTTGACAGTAAGAACAAGAAGAAAAACTGGTAAAATTTAAACCTGGATATTAACACAATGAAACCACTTGCTAATCTTAGGGCATTTCTGCACCCATTAAATGTTGTATCATTGATTGCAAGCTGAATGTTCCGGCCCCTGCACATGACGTCACCCACATCCAGCTGACAGCTCACTACATCCTCCATTTTAAAGCGCTTCTTTAGGAATCGCAAAAAGTGGATTCACCACCCCAAAAAGCACTAGCTACTGGAGAGCAACCAGCAGAAGGAAGGTATGGAGGCTCAAAATACTAAAGTCGCCTGCTTCATCCTGTCCTTGCACCTGCCTCCTTCTGCCTTGGTTCCCAGGGATATGAATTTCTTTAAAAAAATGGTGATGTGCCTGGAGCAATGAATAGGTGAATATGCATGTAGGCAATGCCAGAAATAAAAGAATTTTTTTTCAACAAAGTTTGCCTCTTGAAAGTTTTCTCCCCCAAAATCAGGAACAATATTAATTTTCTAATTTATCAAAGGAATCGTGATCCCATAAGGGGTGGCATCCAAAAAGCACTATATATTTATGATTCTATGAATAGGTATTGCAGAAGAGAAGTATGAATTTAAAAAAAATTAGTGGGCATTGTGGGACCTTTAAACTGTTTGAGATAGGGGACTGGTTGCCTGAATTGATTGACAGGCGGAAACACAACAGGTATAAGGCACATTGCTCTCTTCTGCCGCTTCCAGTAGCAGATAAGGAGGGTAAGACATGCAAAAAGAAGGCAGACAAAGGCAAAACAGCAAAAAGGTGAAGAGGGCCTGGGAGGTAAGATATAATTTAGCGCTTTGCCATTTCCCGGGCATGACACTATTTTTACTAATGTGCGGAATTTCTGCCTGAGTCACCTTACATGGCAAATGTGTTGGAGTTCTTTCACATTTCTGACTGAGTTGCAAAGGGATTGTAACTATGTGCTTAATAATATCCTCTGAAATTATAGGTGCCTTTTAATAGGGTTCTTTCCCCAACAATGCTGTCATCTATACCCACCTTAACTTTATTCTCTTGTCTAAACATGACAGAGTTTGTCTGCATGTGTGAATCGGAAATGATGGCAAAAGACAAGAAACCTCTCCAGCTAGGCCGTTGAGTTCTACTGCTCTGCACTTAGATTCAGCTGTAAGTCACGGATATATGTCGGAAGCACAAAGATGGCAGAATCTGAAGTGATCCCAAGTCCTTAGTACATTAATAATGGCAAGGAAGGTATGCAAGAGCCAAAGGAGATACATATATTTTAATTTAATGTTCCTGCTGAGTCCAACTATGGAAGCTCAGCTCGTTTCATGTTAATCCACGGCCCACAGCTTCAAGGGGCTTAGATTATTTTTTCATACAGATATCTTTTCTACTACCACACAGAAAATGGGGGGGGGGGGGGAGTCTGCACTAATTTATGCTCCATAAAGCTGAACCCACTCAAAGGTAAGGATATAGAAAAAGAGAGAATGAGATGCATGTATCTGAGCTGGTCTCCTTGACCAGGCGTTCTTATCAATACTTCAAATCAGATTACATCCATTTAAATCCAGAGCAGTTTGCAAGGAGGTCAAGGGAGCTTTGCTAGCAGAAGTGGGGAACAGAATTCGTTCTCACAATGCTAAATTGCATTCATGCTAAGATAAATATTCACACATCTTTAAAATGTTGAGAATTATAAATAATAATAATAACCAAACTGCTTTCTCTGCTTCCTGGAACACTGCTGTCTTTAAAAGCAGAGTTTTTTTTTTGTCTCCCAGCCCATGGTTAACCTTTTCTCTGTGACTTGCTCATTATCCAGGTGTCCTCTTATGGATCCTGGAAAACAGGTTGGACCTAGTTTTAAGTGTGAAGTAATCCTGTTGCTTCTATATCTGAGAGTGAATGAGCACCAGATTAGATCAGATAAAACACACTTGAGATAAAGTGCACAAGGTGGATTAAACAGGAAAAGAGGATTTAGTGAAGAACATATCCACAGCTTTTTTGTTAACATTAAGAATGGTGTCTTTTGTAAGCAACATTTATGGAAACTCAACCGGAGCTTTAAAAGCTATGTCTTTTGTTGCACATTTCTCTGCATACATTTGCTTTGTAGTCCGCAGCTTTAACTTTGGGAGCCATGCTGGGCCATGACTCCTGTTCATTTTGTTTAATGAAAAACCAGAGATGTACTTTTGCCCATATAGCCCTGTTTTTGTTTTCTTTGAAGTTTATTAAGCTATCCAGTAAGATGTGAAGCTCATTAGGCTTTTATAATCCTGGGCAAAAATTAAACATCTGTTCCCTGGGGAGTGATAAACTGCAAGTGGATATCTGGACTATATACCCCTACTATTGCAATATTGACTCAATTCGTAATCTACAGTTTCTTGCAAACAATGACACCACCTACCTATCAACTCTGACAGAAGGTTTGATTTTACTAGTCAGATGACCGATATCCCAGACACGTGACCTAAACTCCACTGGCTGGCTTTTTTTATTCCTAATGGCTCTTTAATTTGATCAGCCAAATTAAATATGAAGCCTTTTTTGGGTGGAGAAGGTGACAGATTGACAGGCATGTGGAAGACTCATTGTACAAAGGTGAATCAAGAAAAGGCAGAATTGAAATCATTTTAAATGGCCTACATTCTGAAGTGCCACTTGATATTATCAAACTCTTTGATTTTCTTTTCATGTTCTCAAAACATGTATACTTGCCAGTTCCAACTAAGGGTTTACAAAGTCTGAAGAGTATGTCTGAAATTGTGCTGAAGGTCAGGAAATAAACACATTCTGGGCATTCACTGGAGAGAAAACAGTTCTCTCCCTTTTAAAGACAACTCAGCACTCAATAAGGACAGCAGAGTGCACCTTCTTTTAAAACTGGGTTGCCAACCTGCCATATGACGGTGCTTTGATTTGAAAGGGCATCGGACTTTTATTTTATAGTGCAGCAAGATGGGTATAGAACACACTGTAAGCACATTCCTGATTTCTGAAGTCCACATTCATCACTGCACACTGTAGGAAACCACTGATTGCAATGCTTTTATCCACATGTTTAATAAGTTATAGAACTGTACTCCACTGCGGTTACAGTGCTGCTCATTGGGGCACTGTTTGCACATCACCTCCTCTTCTGACTCCTACAGTATCAAGTCAGGGAACATTTGTTCATTTGATGTTACTTACAGTTCACATTTTTCAAATGGACTCAAGACAGAACTTTCATTAATTAATTCATTAATTCATTAATTCATTAATTCATTCATTCATATACCGTTCCTCTCTCTGATCTCAGAGTGGTTTATAATAAATAATAAATACAGATTAAAACCAATACCCCACCCACCACCACTAAATACCCTCCACTGGAGTAATCGGACAGGGAGGATCTAAAACAAGGGGAGGAATCAAGAAGGAGGAGGGAGGCTTGTTATTATTCCCAGGCAGCCAGGACTTCAGGCACAAGCTTGGCAGAAGTGTGCCATTTTGCAGGCCTTGCAGAATTTTGACAGCTCCAACTAAGGGCCCAGATTTCAATGGACAATGCATTCCACCAGAACAGAGCCAGGACTGAAAAAGCCTGGCTCTGGTAAAAGTCAGATGAATTTCTTTGGGGTCAGGGATTACCATCAATTGGTGTTAAGAGAGTGCAATGCTATCTGGGGAACATATTGGGAGAGTTGGTCCCATAGTAGGTCTAAGTGTGAAACAATATCTTCTAGATGTCAAAGGGGGGTGGGGTGGGGATGGAGTAGTTCAGCAGTGGAATCAGCTGCCCAAGTAGATGGTGGAGCTCTCCCTCAATGGCAGTCTTCAAGCAGTGGCTTGACAAATACTTATCCCTGAATGCTTTAGGCGGATCCTGCATTGAGCAGGGGGTGGACTAGATGGCCTCTTCCAACTCTATGATTCTGTAAATCAAGAAAATGGGATATTCAATAATGCATTTTGCATATTAGAAGGCTGGAATAGGCATGTGCATTTGGTTTAGTAAACCTGAAAAATACGGAGAAAATACCCTTACCAGATTCTTTTGGGGTATTTACAGATCAGAGAATCCATTTAGTCAATACCAAAAAAATCCTGAAAATATTCAGAGTGCATGTGAGCGGGATTGGCATTACCCAGCTGAACTGAGTAGCTGCTGCCTGATGATGGCAGTGGGAAGGAGATATTGAAAAGAAAAGAAAGTTACAAATTTACCCTTCAGCTCTCTCCTCTAAGGCAGTGGTCCCCAACCTTTTTATCACTGGGGACCGGTCAATGCTTGCTAATTTTACTGAGGCCCAGGGGGGGTAGTCTTTTGCTGAGGGATGTCGCCGCCTGAGCCCCTGCTCCACTTGCTTTCCCACCAGCGCCCGTGATTTCCTGTCACCCGCTGGGGGGCGCTGCCAGCAGCAGCTGCGCACTGCCATGCCAAGGTGGAGCCTCAGCTGGAGAGCACCAAAGGTGAGCCGGCAGCAGAGTGGCAGGGCAGCCCCCGAGGTAGCAGCTGGGGAGGAGGACAAGGAGGAGCAACGACCCAGTACCGATTGATCAACGGACCGGTCCCAGTCCCCGAACCAGGGGTTGGGGACCGCTGCTGTAGGGGACTTAGCCTGTCTTTTGCTCTGGTTTCCAGGGCAGCTGGAGGAAAGGGGAAGAGGTATCTTTGCAGACCAATGGAAAAAGTTCCTTAGAGTGATCATTGCAAGTTGCAAGCTTGTTGCAGGCTTCACCTGTGAACTCCAGCATAACAACCGTGCTTTCTCTACCCATTTTATAGGTAACAGGAGGGAAGGGAATAGGATTTTGCAAATAAGATTGCAAAGAAGATTTTAGGTTGTGAGGAGGGGGAACTGCTCTTTGGTCAATCATAGAATTTCACTCTTTTTTGAAATTCTGGAGAGTATGTGTCTGTAGCTTTAGCTTGCTGTTGTTCTGAGCCTGACTCCTCCAGTGCTGCCTGGCCTGACAGAATTGCTGTGGACTTCTCATAAATGCTAGAGAAGACTTTGAGTGGTTTGAAGAACATTTTTTAAAAAGTTTTCTTCTTTTCATCTTTTTCTGTTAGTGTTCTTCCAGCTTGGTGGTGGGTGGAGGTAGGTAGGGGGCAGGGGGCTGTAACCAAGGGCCTCAAGCCTTTTTTGTTTTGTTTTTTTCCTTTCTGGTTCTGTTCTGGTTTTTCCATGATTCTGTTCTGCATTTGTTTTTGTTACTGTTTGGGCCTGGTGGCTACGCACGCACGTGTGTGTATGTAGGGGATAGATATCAAGACCACAGGCCTTTCTTATTTTTATTTTTTGAATTTCTCTTCCTCCTAGTAGGGAGACAAGGTTTCTGCTGCTGAGCATTAGCACAATGCTTGTGCTGATTTTGCTGTCCTTGCAGAAATTCCCCTTTCTCTTCAGTTGTTATTCTTTATTAACAGTTGAAGTACCTTTCTTAGGAGCACACTACAAGTGATGTGGGCCACATATCCCTCCTGTGGCTGCTGACACCACTTTAGAAGCATTTGTAGTTCCCCAAAGCTCACCATGAGACTTCAGTACAGATTGGGTGCATAGCATGGTGGCCCCAGAAGCTCTTGTCCTCTACCCCAGGGGTAGTCAACCTGTGGTCCTCCAGATGTCCATGGACTACAATTCCCATGAGCCCCAGGGGCCCATGGGAATTGTAGTCCATGGACATCTGGAGGACCACAGGTTGACTACCCCTGCTCTACCCCACACCTTTCCACATGCCAAAATAGCCACGGGGGCTTGAACCCAAGGCTGCATTCACTTGTAGTCTGCCATTATTCAAGCGGACTCTTATTCAACCGGATGTGCCATTTTGAATAGCTGATTGGCTGCATTGTTGAACTACAGGTAGATCATTTTCATGGTGTGTGCTCATTTGCTTTCACTCACAGTTGATCTTTCAATAGGACTGGATAAGATTCATTGATATTTCCAAGTTGAAATACATTGTGCATTTGTATGTAGTCATATTGTTGAACTATCATAAATAGGAAATTGTGTAAATCTAACCAATGTGCTAAAATAAACCATGGAATCACTGCTAATAATCAATTTCCAAAAAAATAAAATTGAAATTATTTGTTTAAACGCAAAACTTAGCCTACATATCTAGCAAACCTTCTAGAAAAGTCCTGCAATGCCACTTAAAGATGTTTGTGATGCTATAGGGGCATGATAGTCATTCTACTGCATCCTAACATGAATTTCATGCTGCATCAAGTGTTACAATAGGGTCAGTTTTGTGGAGATGAGAAATGTCCTAATCCTCCGGCAAAACTTAGCCAAGAAAGTTGCTAAAGCATAAATAATGGGATCAGTTTGCTGTGTAAGCCTGTAGGTATGTCAATAAAACAATAGTTTTCTACAGAGTATTGTTGGAACCATATGTGGAATTTTGAAGTGATGATGCCAATATATTTCAGCAGATGCATTTAGTCTGTTTATTATTGTTAAGGAAAATATATCCTTACCTTCTATGAAAATATACATTTCAGAACATGATGTGTTGTAAACAATATGTTCCAAGGCCATTCCTGACCTTTATCCAATTGGGAATATTATGTCTAGTTGATCTCATCTAAATACACAGCAGGTACAAAATGCTAAACCCATTAGGTTTCACCCTAGTACCACACACACCATCAAAATATGCTACCCTACAGGGAATACTTAACATGTTTGTCGTCTATGATTACATTTATCCGGTGACAAAAAATAAAATAAGCAAAATGGCGCTCACCATTGGGGAACCTCATTTAAGGGGGGGGAAAAACAACCTGTGATGTTGAACAGCTTTTAAAAGTTGCCAATACAAACTGCTACATCAAAGGGAGGAATAAATAATCCACCCTGTTCTACCGCTTGTAAAGTCAGAAGTGGAATTAAACAATTGGCAGTGGTGATCTTAAAATATTTGCAACAATTTCAATGTCAAAGGTGATTCAGTAGGGCTGGCATGGAACATAACATTATGGCAATTTCAAAGGCACTTAGGGGTTTAATAACAGTTACAAAATTATGCTGAACTAAGATCACAATTTGCTTTTTTCCAGAGATGGCCATAGGCCACAGATATAGTATAGCATGGTATTTTACAATCCTGTTGTTTGAATTCAGTAGATAAAAAAAGAAATACTTCCATGTCAGGCTGGCTTTTCTTTCAATAGCATTTTTGCATTGTCCTCAGAAAATAGGAGGCTATCCACAGCAATGACGCTGTTCCTGAATGCAGTGCAGGACACCAAAAACTGCAGAATTACATTGGAGTGAATTGGCTCAGCAATGTCACATTCTACAGTAGAATATAAGGAAATTAACAGTGCCACCCTATGCAAAGTTACATCCATCCAAGTTCTTTGAAGTCAATATACTATTTTTCAAGTTACTACTCTGTTTAGCAATATCATCATTTTGCTAGAAAGGTGGATATTGTGATTCTGGCTAAGGTCTTACCCAAACTGTGTATATTAGAATCTTTAGAAAAGAAGCAATTGAGTTACAAATTCCATTTTGCAGAATAACATATTTCCATGGGAGTAATGTTAAGTCTTATGTACAATTTCATCAAACATATGAGGGATTCCATATTTAAATGTTCTGTCTCATTAAATACTGCCTACACATGAAAACTAGTGTGTGAAGGATATGAGAGGTTGGGATGAGCAGGGAAGTTTTTAGTATGCAGAATATTCAGGTTTCCATTCCCCCATCTGCATTGTAAAGTCCTGGAAGAATTGCACTACGTTCTTGAAATGGAATTTATGGCACGGAACCATCAAGAAAAGTTTTGCTGGCCAACCAGATAGATCGTAGCTATGCTCATTGGTCTCTCGGTTTATATGGATTTCACCTTTGGGACTAACAATGTCTCAGTTGACTAATGCTCTCATTCATTTCTTTCTTGGTTCTAATTTGGAAGATATGGCTATCAGATGGAAACCTAACTGTTCCCAGAGTATTGGATGCTATGGTAACATGCATATGAACGAGCTTGCATTTCTTCTCCACTTTACAACAAACTACCAGAAGCACAAACTGAGAGAAATATTACAAGGTAAAAGGCAGCCAATTTACACAGTGGACAAATAAACATGATATTTGACAAGTGTTCTTTTCCATGTAGTGGTACAAATCTGGCTGTATCTGCAAAGGTCTAGTCATATACTTTTACAGGTATAATAAAATGTCAGTGTGTGTTTTTAAGATAACTAATTCACTATGCTTAAAAGGTACATTTATTTATCTTCATCACACAATATGTGAGCATGTAGAGTATACTCAATTAAACCAATGACTTACTCTCACGATAGTTCTGGTTAGGTCACCTGTACAATGTCCAAGTTCCATCACGGCAACGCTAAGGGTAGAAGGGTAGAATACCTTATGTAAAAAGCCTGTGAGCTGATACTCAGATAAGAAGTTAACCACTCACTTTTGAGAAACTGTTCTTTGTTAGAGCTGCCATCTTACTTGGAAGGAAATAATCTACATGTATGTTAAAAACTACTCTACATTCTGTCATTAAGCGGTGGGAGAAGGAATGAAGGTTGCAATTCACTTCCCTTGGAATAAGCCCCACTGAATACAATTGGATTTAATTCGAGTAGATCTGCTTAGGCTTCTCCAGAAGTAGGGTTGCTAACCTTCAGGTGGTAGCTGGAGATTTCCAGGCAATAGAAATCAGTCTACCTGGAGAAAATAGCTGGTTCGAAATGTGGACTGAATGGCATTATACCTCACTGAAGTCCCTTTCGTTCTCAAACCCTCTCTCCTCAGGCTCCACCTTCCAAATCTCCAGGTATTTTCCAGCCCAGAGCTGGTAAACCGATCCTGAACCATGAACATTTCCTCTAGCCACAGCCCTCAGTTTTCCCATCCAATCTTTGTTCAAAAAGCTTTTCTTCTACCTATTTTGAACGCTCACCAGTATACACCATGATAGTGATCTGAAAAATGGTGTAAAGTATACAGAACTACATTGTTAATTTCAAGAATGCAGATACTTATATACCCCCCTTTTAATTTAAACTCTTAAAATTATTACAGTCACGAGTCCCAAATTGCTTCCTATTTACGCATTACACTCCAAGTAACATCACTGACACTGAACAGACGAGCGGCTCCTAATAATGTATGTTTACTTCACGAATTTGTGTGCAATTACATTGTAATTATGTCTTTCTAGGTGCTGTTTTGCTGACGTATAGAGCACCAGTGCCTTTTAAAGTATAATTGCCATTCTTGGTAGCATTTAGCAAAGCAGAACTATTGTTGTTGGTTGGCAAATTACTTACACTTAGACCATAGGTAACTGGATAAATTAAGAGACGCTGTCAGTAGTGTTGCGACATGAAGTGGGATTGAACAGAAATTGAAAGCAGATGTTTTTCTACTGTAGTTGCTTTTATTATATAACATTTAGGTAACTGATGGAGGGGGGGGGGATGCCAACTCTTAACCGACACCTCTATGACACCTGATGAATACATAACTGTACTTCTTGCTACACATGGAATGGGTTTGGATAGATTTCAAGTGAGCAGAGAGATTCATTCCTACTTCTGTGTCTCGCCTTTGACAATCTGAGGTATGTTGCTCATCTCACATTCCCAGTCTATCTAGTTGTATGCAACATGTCAGATGTGACCATTAGTGGCCTTGCATTCCCATCTATATCCAAAGGTGCCCTGAGGCATTTAACCAATGTGGCTCCTATGAGCTTTGTAACATGGATGTTGATGCATATTTAGAATTGGATCTTGTATACGTGAACACAAATCTACTTTTCCATGTGGGCCTCCCTTGCTGGATCAGGGTATATTACTAGACATTGTGTAATGACATGACCAATGGATTTCTAGTCGGTAAACTATGCTACTTACAATGTAGAATAAAGCTTTGGATTAAAACACTGTTGTCCTTTTCCCATAATACTTGGGTGCAGGGTCAGCCAATCACACTGATTTAGACAGATTCACATGAGGAGGGGGCTTTTTCTTACATTCCATGGTTAATGTCTGGAACTCACTGCCACAAAAGGGGGGGTGATTGTCACTAGTATAGAGGCTTTAAAAGAGAATAAGACATATTTATGGTGGATATGTCCACAGTGCCTTAAAGGAAACTCTATGTTCAGAAACTCTTGTGGCGCAGAGTGGTAAGGCAGCAGACATGCAGTCTGAAAGCTTTGCCCATGAGGTTGGGAGTTCGATCCCAGCAGCCTGCTCAAGGTTGACTCAGCCTTCCATCCTTCCGAGGTCGGTAAAATGAGTACCCAGCTTGCTGGGGGGTAAACGGTAATGACTGGGGAAGGCACTGGCAAACTACCGCGTATTGAGTCTGCCATGGAAACGCTGGAGGGCATCACCCCAAGAGTCAGACATGACCCGGTGCTTGCACAGCGGATACCTTTACCTTTTACCTTTATGTTCAGATGTACAGTATATCTAAACAGTAGCTGAGGAGAAATGGAGGGAAGGGCTATTTGGTTGGTCACTGAGGGGAAAAGAACACTGGACTCAATGGAACCACAGCAGTGTTTTTTGGAATATTCAAGTGTGTGTGCAGGACTCAAAAGCATATGAAGAATATCCTATAGGGGGAATTGGGGGATGGGTCCTAATTGGCTCATTGGAGACTTCCTGCTCCTTTGAGAACACTTCCTCTCTGCTCACCTCCACAATAGACTGAATCAGGGGTAGTCAAACTGCGGCCCTCCAGATGTCCATGGCTCCTGGGAATTGTAGTCCATGGACATCTGGAGGGCCGCAGTTTGACTACCCCTGGACTGAATGAATGCAGCACAACAGTTAGAATGTTAGCTAGGACTCCCTCTCTCTCCTCTTTCTTTACAAAGCTGTTTCTCTTCACAATAAAATTGTTTTATTCTTTTAAGCTTCACTCTCTTTGCATATTTGAACTCCCCCAACAGTGTTCATCTGCAAGGAACCAGTTCCAAATATATTATTTCTAAACATGAGAGTAAGATTTGTATTTCAGTCAGGTTGTACCATCGTTACTTGAGCAACCAGGTATTGGTGGGCTGTGACACAAGAGTAGCATAGCTTCACCAAATGCATAACTGCTGAAGTAATCCACATTCTCAAGCAAATACATGTCGTCCTAGAGGGCTTAAGGGGATGGTGATCAATATACATGAAGAAATGTGTGTTTTGCTTGCAGAACCAGTGTCCCACAGAGGTGACCGTTCTAGGAAGACCAGCAGTGTCACTTAAGTAAATTAATTTTGAAAGTTCTGTCCTGTCACTTCATGCCTCTAGGCCAATCACTCATTAGTGGAGACATGCTAGTTTAGATTAAACCAGATCAACCATGCAAGCTGTAGCTGCTGTGCAGGGGAATGAGCATCTCGGATTGACAGATCCCAGATCCTGGTTATACAAGCAACTAGTCTGCTGGCATCATTCTTTCTTGGAAATAGACTCTGAGTGGCATTTTGGGATAGCGGTGCACAGTCTGTAAATCTGCATGAGAAATAAACGTGATTGGGCCTTACTCACATAAGGGCATAAATTAGGAATCATGGGGTGGATGCCAATGGCATTACACGAGTAAGAATTTACTGAAAGCCAGACTATGATCAACCGTGTGACAGTTTGCAAAATTATAACATGAATTTCTATGTTAATATGATTCTTTTTGTCAGTTCTAAGCAAATGGGAAATGCTGTTTCATATTTTATAGATCGAAGAAAGTTCCAGCATCCCGGCTCATTATTTGTTGACTTTGTATAATACCCCTTCAGTCTAAATCAAAAATGAATGGCAAATTCTGAAAACTCCCTGAATAGTTTGAACAAAAACATTCCCAACTGAGAACCATTTTTAAAGCTGGTAGAGAAAGTCTATATTCTTAGAGTTAATTTGCATACTCAGAATAATCATACAGTGTAACACTGTTGGAGCTGTTCTTCTTCTGTCTGCAGGTGTGGGATTGCATGTTTAAATGCTCCAGTGAGTAAAATAATTCCTAGCCAAACCTGATGAGCTACACTTCTCTTTTCTTACATGCAGTCTGTTTGTTTTTAAATTAAGGTACTACAGGCACATGACGCAACACAAGCTGAACAGGATTTTTTTTTCCACGCAGTCCTTGTGAACAGTTACTTTTTCTATTGGATTTCAACTCGAAACAGTAAGGAAAATGATAAGAGAATGTTTAATGTGTAATTATATTATGGGTATTTCCAGTCACAGAGATTACTATCATTGATTCCTTCTGGCTCATCTCAAGAGAGTTATTTTGAGTGCAGTTAACACCAGGTCCAAATTATGAGTTTAAACCATAACCCATGTGCCTTGTTCTGCTGCTGCCAACACATCCTTCATCCAGTATGGTTCAGCCATACTGGACTTAATACTGACCAACAGGCAAGAGTTGGTGGATGAGGTGAAGGAGGTGGGGACCCTAGGGGGAAGTGACCATGTCCTCATAGAATTCCTTTTGAGATGGGGAGCCAAGGAAGCTTGTAGCCAGACGCGGATGTTGGATTTTCGTAGGGCAAACTTTAATAAACTCAGAGACATGATGAGTGTCATACCATGGACGAGAATGCTGGAAGGGAAGGGAGCATGTGAAGGGTGGGCGCTACTCAAACAAGAGCTATTGCATGCTCAATCAATGACTATTCCAGAAATACGAAAACACTGCAGGAGCTCTAAGAAGCCTATTTGGATGAGCAGAGAACTTCAAGAGGAACTAAGAAAGAAAAGGAAAATGTTCAGGAAATGGAGGGAAGGACAGAGCTCTAAAGAAGAGTACCTACAGGTTACTAGGCACTGTAGATCAATCATCAGAAAGGCCAAATCTGAGAGTGAGCTAAGATTGGCCAGGGAAGCCCACTGTAACAAGAAAAGATTTTTCAGTTACGTGAGGAGCAAACGTAAAGTAAAGGAGGCAATAGGCCCGCTGTTGGGTGCGGATGGACAAACTCTAACGAAAGATGCAGAGAAAGCAGAAAGGCTTAGTGCCTATTTTACATCTGTTTTTTCCCACAGGTCAAAGTGTTTAGGCACATCTAGAGATGGCTGTAGCCAAAGGATAGTGTCTGGGTGGCAGGTTAACATGGATAGAGAGGTTGTCGAGAGGCATTTAGCTGCACTGGATGAGTTCAAATCCCCTGGTCCAGATGAAATGCACCCGAGAGTACTCAAAGAACTTTCCAGAGAACTTGCACAGACCTTGTCCATCATCTTCGGAACCTCTTTAAGGACTGGAGATGTCCCGGAGGACTGGAAAAGAGCAAACGTTATTCCGATCTTCAAAAAAGGGAGGAAGGATGACCCGGGAAACTACAGACCAGTGAGTCTGACCTCCGTTGTGGGGAAGATAATGGAACAGATATTAAAGGGAGTGATCTGCAAACATCTGGTGGATAATTTGGTGATCCAAGGAAGTCAGCATGGATTTGTCTCCAACAGGTCCTGCCAGACCAACCTAGTTTCCTTTTTTGACCAAGTAACAGGTTTGCTGGATCGAGGAAATTCGGTTGATGTCATTTACTTGGATTTTAGTAAAGCTTTTGACAAGGTTCCCCATGATGTTCTGATGGATAAGTTGAAGGACTGCAATCTGGATTTTCAGATAGTTAGGTGGATAGGGAATTGGTTAGAGAACCGCACTCAAAGAGTTGTTGTCAATGGTGTTTCATCAGACTGGAGAGAGGTGAGTAGCGGGGTACCTCAGGGCTCGGTGCTCGGCCCGGTACTTTTTAACATATTTATTAATGATCTAGATGAGGGGGTGGAGGGACTACTCATCAAGTTTGCAGATGACACCAAATTGGGAGGACTGGCAAATACTCCGGAAGATAGAGACAGAGTTCAACGAGATCTGAACACAATGGAAAAATGGGCAAATGAGAACAAGATGCAATTTAATAAAGATAAGTGTAAAGTTCTGCATCTGGGTCAGAAAAATGAAAAGCATGCCTACTGGATGGGGGATACGCTTCTAGGTAGCACTGTGTGTGAACGAGACCTTGGGGTACTTGTGGATTGTAAACTAAACATGAGCAGGCAGTGTGATGCAGCGGTAAAAAAGGCAAATGCCATTTTGGGCTGTATCAACAGAGGCATCACATCAAAATCACAAGATGTCATAGTCCCATTGTATACGGCACTGGTCAGACCACACCTGGAGTACTGTGTGCAGTTCTGGAGGCCTCACTTCAAGAAGGACATCGATAAAATTGAAAGGGTACAGAGGAGAGCGACGAAGATGATCTGGGGCCAAGGGACCAAGCCCTATGAAGATAGGTTGAGGGACTTGGGAATGTTCAGCCTGGAGAAAAGGAGGTTGAGAGGGGACATGATAGCCCTCTTTAAGTATTTGAAAGGTTGTCACTTGGAGGAGGGCAGGATGCTGTTTCTGCTGGCTGCAGAGGAGAGGACACGCAGTAATGGGTTTAAACTTCAAGTACAACGATATAGGCTAGATATCAGGAAAAAGTTTTTCACAGTCAGAGTAGTTCAGCAGTGGAATAGGCTGCCTAAGGAGGTGGTGAGCGCCCCCTCACTGGAAGTCTTCAAGCAAAGGTTGGATACACACTTTTCTTGGATGCTTTAGGATGCTTAGGGCTAATCCTGCGTTGAGCAGGGGGTTGGACTAGATGGCCTGTATGGCCCCTTCCAACTCTATGATTCTATGATTCTATGATTCTATGATTCTATCCTGCGACTACTTTTCATAGAATCATAGAATAGAGTTGGAAAGGACCTCATGGGTCATCTAGTCCAACCCCCTGCACTATGCAAGACACTCACAACCATATTGCTCATCCACTGTAGCCTGCCACCCCTTTGCATTCAAATAATCAGCCTCTTCATCAGATGGCTATCCAGCCTCTGCTTAAAAATTTCCAAAGATGGAGAACCCACCACATCCCGAGGAAGCGTGTTCCACTGAGAAGCTGCTCTGTCAGGAACTTCTTCCTGATGTTTAGATGGAATTTCTTTTGAATTAATTTCATCCCATTGGTTCTGGTCCATCCTTCCGTGGCAAGAGAGAATAACTCTGCTCTATTCTCTATATGACAGCCTTTTGAAATCCCCTCTCAGTCATCTCCTCTCCAGGCTAAACAGACCAAGCTCCTCCAACCTATATTCATACAGTCTCCAAACCCCTCACCATCTTTTGTTGCCCTCCTATGGACACACTTCAGTTTGTCTACATCCCTCTTCAACTGGGGTGCCCAAAACTGAACACAGTACTCCAACTGAAGCCAAACCAGAGCAGAGTAAAGCGGTACCATAACCTCCTGTGATCTGGACATGATACTCAGTTTGATACAGCCCAAAATCCCAGGAAGATGAAGAAGTTTGAAAGTTTTTCTTTCCCAGAATCCTCTAGCAAGATTGCGATGGCAGAAACACAGGCCTCAGGCTTCTTAGGTCTGTCAGCCAGCTGTTGACAACTGGTGTTAGTCAAGGGAATGGGCTCCTCCTGGAAGTGACATGACACAAGTTACCTGATGGTGGCTTTAAAAATAAATGTCTTCCTCTTGGCCACCAGAGCTTCAGTAGGCAATTGATGCCCAGGCCAAGAGACCTCTCATCCGCAGTAGGTAAATCGTACCCCTAGGTTTAACTACTACTCTACAGGAGTGGATACTCCTGGGCATTTTCTGGGGTATATCTAGGACTTAAGTAGGGTTGCCAATCTCTAAGTGAGGCCTGGAGAGCACCTAGAGTTACAACTGATCTTCAGACTCAGGGCATTTCTGCACATCATTAAAAATAGTGTCACACCGGCTGAGTGGTGTAAGACTAAATATAATTGTGCCTCCCACCCCCTCGTCACCTTTTCTGCTGTCTCACTCTTCTCTGCCGCCATTTTGTGCTTCTCCCCCTCCACAAGTGCTTCTGAAAATGGTGGAAGAGAGCAACGTGATTTATATGCAACTCTCTTCCACATGTCAATCAAGCCAGGCAGCCAATCCCCTTTCTCCATGCTTTAAAGGGCCTGCGATGCCTGCTGTTCTTTTTAAATCAGTACTTCTCCATTGAAACACCTATGTATCTAATCATAGATACATAGTGCTTCTTTATTGCCACCGCTTATGGAATCACGAGTCTTGCTTCTTTTAAAAATAAATCTTGTTCCTGATTCATGGGCGGGGGTGGGGGGAGCTTGGAGAGGCATGCTTAGTGCTACAACTTTTTTTTGCCTTTTCTTGCATGATTGAACATCTATTTGTTGCTCCAGGCAGTTCACCTAAAAAAAAAAAACCTCCATCCCCGCGAACAGGGAGAGGGAGGCAGGTGCGAGGGTGGGACATTGGAGATGGAGATAGTGCTTCTTTGCATCCATACATTTTTTTTTTGCAAGTGGCCTGCTGATTGCTCTCTGGTAGGCAGAGCTACATATGTTGGTGAATCCACTTTTTGGGATTCATCAACTAGCGCTTCAAAATGGAGAATGTAGCTGGCTGTTTACTGCTCAGATGCTGCATGTTGGTGACATCATGTGGAGGGGCCGGAATATAACGACAATGAAAGGTAAGTATCTCACTATTTTTAAAGGGTATGGAAATTCCCTCAGGTTCCCCTGGATTAAAAGTCTGTTTTGGAGGGTGACTCTATGGCTCTTTCCCCCATCACACCATTGCAGACAGAGCCCCACCCCCATCTGCTGCCCATGTCCTTACTTCCTATTTTCCACCAAGCCTGGCAAACCTAGATCCGACCCTAGATGTGAGGCCAGAGAGAAAGATGGAAAGGATCACCTGTGTGTTTGTAAAGTGAAAAGAATCTGCAGGGAGGGCAATCTGATCATGGCCACTCTGCAGAGCAAGACAGCTATTTGCTTTACACCATCACTTTATGGCATTTGTCTGATTTAAATTGGTTGGCCAAAGGTGCCTTGCAGACCTTGACTTTTTCTTTTGTTGTATACAGTGCTGTAATTTATATTCTATTGCAGAAACCATGGTAAATAATGTAATTTAAAGGACAGTTGTTATTTTTTTTCCACAGCCTGACATTTATCACACACACACTGCAATAGTTGACACTATAAAGCCTTTTCTTCTCCTTCTGTGAAAACATACTTAGCAGCTTTCACCATTTGTGTACTGAATACAGAAGACTTTTCAGGAAATGTCAGGCATGTGAACTGTTATCCCTTTAAATGGATTATATTCAATTACTGCAATTATGCAGTTACTGTAAAAATGTAACTTTTAATCTGAAGGGGGAAAAGAGAAAAGAACCCAACTCTGGACTTTAATTGCCACATTCAACAACTATTCTCAGGCTCAACGGCTACTCATAAATACAATGCTCTTGGAAGGGAGAAATGCCAGCAACAATGCAGAGGAATCCTGCATTCTGAACTCTTTCCAAATGCTTTTCTTAAAGAAAGGATGTTTATATCTGCCTAATGACCCTGAGGAGATCTCAGGTAATCGCTTGAAAAGATGAGACGCTATACACTATCCAAAGTTGCACAACATGGTGAGAATATGAACATAAGCATGAGTACATGTCGGTAAATATATTAACATAGTTAAATCTGTTCTTAAGTATTTAATTTTTAACAAATTCTAATATGAAGGCTGAAATTATCTGGGGGGAGACAAGTTTTACAGAATCTGGTCCCCATTTAGGTGATATTTAAGATATTGCACAAAACAGGGTGAAAATGTTTGACATACCTCTTGGGAAAGTTACAGGAAGCATTGGTCACACTTCCATTTGCTTTGTTCTGTTCTCAGTCAAATCTGATTTGCTATGTGGTGCTACATTTTCATATGAAAACTACGCAGTGCCCAGTCCGATTTAGACAAGCCTGCTTCATGGCCTTTCTTCATAAGACAAATTCAATGTCTTAATCACTCCTTCTGTATTTTAAAAACATTTTGAATATGAACCCGCAAAAACAAGGAACTTTTAAATATGTTTGATTTAAATGGCAGAGAATTATAAGGACATGCCTAATTATCCCATTGAAATAAATGTAACTTAAAAGAGCTTGACTTTGCTAAGTCATGCCTATTGTCTGCAAGGTCTTGATGAGTTGACATTTATACAATGTGTTTGAACATGTATTTGAATATGCTTAATTGAATCTTCAATTATCGTTTCTTTTGTTGTTTATTTTTAATCTGTTTTTCAATAGCACTTATTGCAGGGGTCTCCAACCTTGTTCACTCTGTGAACACTTGGGTACTTTAGAGGAAGCGTAGCAGGTACTATTACAAAATAGCTGCCACAGGCACAACCAGTTACAAAATGGACATCACAGACTAGGGCTAATTACAAAATGGTGGGATGGCCTACAAAATATTGAGATGTTCCAACCAGACATCCTCCTATAATGAAGGCAGTTTCTTTTGAAAGAGCAGTTCCTAAAAATGCAAAGTCAACACCACCTGGGTTCTTCTAAAGAACCTATGGTATTGAGAAGACGGAAGGAAATTGGAATGGCTCTTCGCTGGAGGAAAGAGACACTGTTTTTTTAGGTTCACCGTTAGTTTGTGAGGAGCACTAGCAAGGCATGTTAGCCTTTATAGTTGACCCACTTCAACTATGAATATGACTTAGAATTCACATAATCTTCTCCTAGGACTGTATATTGCAAGGAAAGTAAGTAGTGATGAGTAAGCTGTCTATCTGATAAGATTGTCCCCCAGTTGCCATTATTGATCATATAATTGCTAAGCTTCCAAGGAATCCCTGGAATATAACAGTAGATTTTCCTAGACATACTCTGAGTATATTAAATACATATATAGTTTGCATTTATATACTTTCATATAGATTTGGTATTTGCCAATTTACATACTGTCTTTGCTTCCCACCAGTTTATTTTCTTGGTCTGTAGCCTTTATTTTTATTTCTTTATTAATACATTTCTTAATACATTTATTAATATTAAGCCACTCTCAGCACGCTGGCTTGTGGTGGGTTACAAGACAAATACCCCACAACAATAAAACCCTAGTAAAATAACAAGAATAGAAAAAAACCCAATATGGTAGAAAACAGTCCTTTGAGATGGATTCTCTTCAGGATTGTTTTGGAGACTTAATTTAGGATAGGCTTCCAGACACTTCATTCCTAATCCTGTTTGTCTTTGCGTGTGCTGTCTTTATAGTTGTCATCTTCTTATTGGACCCCACCTAACTGGCACACAGATTAAGACAATACATCATCTCCCCAGATCACATCTGTGATATGTATAACATTTGGAAAGAATCAACAGTGGACAGTTGAAAGAAAATATCCAGGATTAGTGTGAAATATCGATTTCTGCAAAGTATATGGTGCAGAGGTACAAGAAATCTTTTTCCTTTGGCTATGGCATGGAAACTTTTTCATTATTTCAGAAGCATGAGAACAAAATTTTTAAAATTCTTTTTCAGTTGTAGCCTTTTGACAATGCATAGGGGTTCAGTGTCTACATCTGACAACCTTTGCAACCCATGAGAGTGACTGTTAGTGCCAGAAAGTATGTCCTGGAGGCGTTTTCTGTCAGAGGAAATGACGGTAACTTTTCCCATGCAGATTAAGCTGGTGTTTACAGATTTGCCTTGGGTGTGCATTTTCATCCAGCTGTGATCAAGTAACACTGGCTGATGAGTGCCAGACAGATTTCTTGGTATGCAAGCCTTGCGTGCCTATTCTGTCTAATGGGAACGTGGCCCTACTATGGATACCGTGTCAGAGACCTCTTAATAGACACTGGCCAGTTTTCTTTTCATTTGTTTATCTATGGAGTTGATAGTGCCACACATATCTATTACAGCTCACATACAGGTTATAGTCAGCCTGCCTTTTTATATGCTGCAGCTAGTGATATTCAACCTGCACTTCTAGCAATAAATTATACAGCGATTATGATCTTCTAGAATATCTGGAACTAAAACCAGACATCCGGATTTGCTTTTGAACCTCTGCGGGATGAATTTGTTCACAATCAACTGATTTATTTGTTTTGGATATTTTTAGATATTATTTATTTAGGCATTTATGCATATTTATACCCTGCTCTTATCCTCAATTGGGACCCTTCTCTATTCTGTCCATTATCTTTTATTTTATCCTCCCACTAACCTTGTGAAGTAATTCGGTCATGAAAGGGAGAATGCTCCATGGTCGTCGAGACTATTTCCACACTGGGAACTTCACTGCCGGGAACTTTGCTGCCCTGGCTCCTGTGTGAGAGCAGAAATCCGGGGTGGATGAAGTGCACCGGGCCAAATGCTCCCCCATGCAGGAGCAGGAAGAGGCAGGGCCATTTATCCCAGCTCAAACGCCTGCCTGCAGCCTGGCACAAAGCCTCTGGTGTAGAAATAGTCTACATGAGCTTCCATGGGAGAGTAGAGATGTGAACCTGGGATTCTCAGGCTGTATTAAAGCACTATGCTCTTTCTTGTAATTAGCAGGCTGGCAGAGAACAGCTCTCCCTATCTTGATTGCAACTGACTTATGGCAATTTTCAGAGGTAGTTTGCCACTGTCTTCTTCTTCATAGTGACTGCTTTACTTTTTGGTGATTTCCCATTCAAACACTGACCAGAACCAGCTCTGCTTAGCTTCCTGGGCTCTCCAGGTTAGGCCAGCTTATAGCCATGTGGAATTTTGTGGGGGACTTGGCACTTGTGCTTTGCAAATATACAAATCTAAATGTAAACTGCTATTTATGAGACCAGATCAGGACTTAAACTATGTAACAGCAATGGTTTGGTGAAGGATCCAGCAAAATTCCAGTTGAGATCTATAGAATCATGGCTTGTTAGGTTATTCCCTTCATCCTTAGAATACCAAAATAAATCTTATGACAATTTCAAGAGGAATGCATTTATCGTGGGATGAGCTTTTGGGAGCCCAGAGCCCACTTCACTAAACTTTATGCCACAATAAATTTGTTCATCTTTAAGGTAGCACAAAGCACTTCGTTATCCTGGTTGCGGCAGACTAAGATGATTACCCCCTTGGAGTTTCCTTTCATGGCTGAAACTGCATTCTCTTGTCATTTACTGACACTGTCTTTTTTTTTTTAAGCAGCTGTTAAAAATAGCTCAGCCTAGTGTTTAACTGTCACAACCCAGAATGGTAAATGAGATTTCTTCTTCTTTTTAATTATAATGTGTAATTTTTGGTACTTTGGGAGCAATACTTTTGTCTTACAGAGAATGTTAAGGCATGCCCACTGGTGATCTCCGAGCAACAACAGCAATTGAGTTGTTACCGCTCTTGTCCCTAGAAGCAGGCAACCTTAATGCACATACTAAAAGTGTGAGGTCAAAAGGATGAGTGCCCTGTAGCACCTGGAGCAGTGGCTTATATACGTACCACTTGCTAATGTTGTCCCCCTCGCCATGATTTAGGCCAATTACACATGCACATCTGACTGCAGATTTTCAGAGCAATGAGCCTCTAATTTTGATTTCAGATTCTGTGCTCATCTTAAGCACTATTGTTTTTTTTCCCCCAGGTGAATTTATTCTGCAGCTACAATTAAGAAACCCCACATTTCCCTAAATTGGAATGGAACGTCACTTGTGATGTGTGTGTGAGGGGGGGGGTCCTATTTTTTTTTAAATCACGCAGTTACCCTACTGCAGTTATGCATTAGCAATCAGCAAGTGCTTTCCATTGCAATCCTCATGGTTCAGATTTTGTACATGCATTTTAGCATTAGTTCATTGAATGAAAGGGAACAGAAAGAAACACAGGGAAAAGGGGAATATCCAATGTTAAAATTGACAAGACTTTTTATTTTTAATTGAGCAGCAGCTTCAAAGCCCCATTTTCCATACTAGGGGATTCTTTGCTGTGCTTTGGACCACCGTGACAAATGGAAAAGAGTCACACAATCTCATAATATGAGGTAACTCTGGCACTACAAACTGTGATTATTGACAGTATGTGTGTCTGTGCAAAGCTGGCTGCAATTCCATTACACTTTGCACAGGGATGCAAGTTGTATAAGGGAGGAGTCCTCTGTCAGAAGCTCTGGAGAGCTTTTTTAGTTTTGCGCCATTAACTTGAAAAAAAATGGGAGGGTAATTTCACTGATGCCCTAGCACATCTACATAGTAACACTGATTTCATGCCCTTCCTTGCAAATTTGTGTGGTTTCACAAACATTCTCAAGGTTGGTGGGAAGTGACCTTTGAGGTAAACCACAAGGGCAGGGGGAGGGAAAGCGGAGAGAAACTGTATATGTTTAATTACCTACAAGTTGGAAGCAAAAAAGGGAAAAGTTGGCACAAAAGCACTCTCAGAAAATCTGGGGAAACAGCAACCAAAAGATAAACTTGAGTGTTGAAGGGAGGACAATTGAGTGATGAAGGGAGAAAAATCAATGCTGAACGACTAAGAAACCCAATGGAAATGCATAGTGAAAGAGAGGGAAAATGCCTGTGCTTTTGTCATTGTCATGTTCCTGACAGGGGAATCTCCAGAGGAGGGCCCGTACTTTTACTTAAAATGTTTTATGGATTTGAACTTGGCTTCAGATCCTTGCTCTTCCATCAAAATTCATTGATTGCCTTGGGCCAAATTACTAATTAAGTAACATTTCACAATCCTTTCTATAAAAAGACTCGGTAATTACCTTCTCCATGGTATAAGCCTGCTGATAGCCATTAGCTGATGTATGTAGGCAATGTGTTTAACAGATGACATGTATTGTCCAGCCCACAGTTAAGGTCCTTTTCTCAAGCCCTGTTCTCCATTAGGGATGGACATGAACCAGGATAATGTGGTTTGGTTCATGGTGTACCCAGTTCACAAATCACAGACCATTACAAATTTTAGCTGCCTCACAAACCAGTTCAGGTTTGAGGTTCATGAGAAGATAGAATACCCCAGGCATTCTAGAAACACCCAACTTGCAAAGAATCTTGAGCTGACTGTCCTACATGCTGTGCAATTTGGTGAGGACTAGATTTATGGGGTCTGAGTTACAGTCCCCCAAAGAAGATAATCCTAGGAAAGTGCTTTCTAGGGAAATGGTCGCATAGGCAGAGGAGAGTCAGGTAGCAAACCCTTGCGGGATTGGTGTCTCTAGCTTGCATAGAATCCTTTCTGTTCCCTCCTGAACCTGTGTCTTTCAAAATTCTAGTGAATCATAGAAAATAGAGTTGGAAGGGACCTCATGTGTCATCTAGTCCAACCCCCTGAATCCAAATGTCTACAAATGTAGAGGACACGTAGAGGAGCATCTGCAGGATGTCCCCTGTAACTTTGATGCTTCTAGCTTGCATTGGATCCATTCTATATTCTTCTAAACCTCCTGAACCCGAGTCTGTCAAAATGACAGAAAATGCATTCTGTGGATGGCCCAGCAACAACGGGGAAAGTGTCTGCCATTAATTACTAATGTGGACAGTTTTATTTCTCCAATGTTTTTGTGAATTACAACTGAACTCAAAAGGACTGATTAGCTCTTTTAGCAAAGAATGATCATATGGCATCATATGGCTTAATTTGGATATTATGACACAGTTTAATAATTTGCCACAATTTGCTTTTGCCTTATATCTCTACAGTTACGATGGCTGTTCATTTTGTCTGAGGAAGAGTGCATGCACTCGAAAGCTCACGCCTTGAATAAATCTTGGTTGTTCTTAAAGGTGCCATTGGACTCTATTTTTGTTAAGGTAATTCTAATGCCCTGCAATGGAGACAGTTTTCCTTCTTTTATTGTATTTCAACTAGTACATGGTGCCAGGAAAGCAAGAGAAATATTAGACAGCAAAAGGAAAGAATTCCTGGTCCAACTCCAGAATTTAATAAAATATTAGACGTATACTATCCACATCATATTTTATAGCACAAATATGTTACACCCAGTTCTAAAATCCATTTAAGCAGTGGTCTAACATTGGCTAGATAGTTCCATTGAACTCATGTAAACCAGATTGTGTGTATTAGTTTAAAAAAAAAACAATTTGGTTACATGAACAAAAAAAAACTGCCAAATATTCCCTAGTTTGATTAGTTAACATACGTGATCAACTTTTATTCTTGAAACGATAATGTTTTAAGTGTCTCATATTATGCAGCTACTTAATTTTTAATTTCTACATGCTCAAAAGATGTTTTTTTTGTAGAATAAAAAAAAAGCAGAGAGAATCTGCTTGAAATATTTTCTTTCTTTTTCTTTTCTTTTTTGCATTACTGCACATAATATACTTTCCTCTCAGGTATCTACGTGTAAGCAAATTGTTAATGGTGAAATACTTAAGGAAGACATTATGATACATTTTTGAATGAAAATGATGATTCGTAAAAACTGTGTCATGTTAAGGCTGATTTAGTGTGCAGACATTGGGTTCTTTTCTGACTCATTTGATTAATCAAGCCATGTCATGCTGGAGAACTAGATCTCTCGGGGGAGTATTATTGGTTATAAAACCTTTCACCTTTAGGTCACAGGTTTGTGTCCACAGGTCCCTGTTGGCCTATAGACCTAGACCTCTGATGAATTTCTAATGACCTGTATGCAAAATGTTGATGGGCTTCATCTAATATTACTGGGCAGGTGTCACCATCATAAAATCTACCATAAATATTGCGATACAGCAAACTTGCACCTTCCTCGACAATCAAGGGTCAGAAAGACAGACCTGTAATTGTATAACCACTGATTTCATTCTCACTAGAAGAGATCAGGTAAACTTGTATATAAGTCATGCTGCTGTATATATTTATTATAAATGAAGAAGAACGAGAACCTGATTTGGCTATTATATTTCTCTTATATATTACAGTACACTATAATATAGTAAAGTAAGAAGGCAGAAACAGTCAGTAGTGCTTTCAAAGCTGTCAGCTGGGATGGAAGCCTGGGGCTCAATTCATGGTTCCAACAGAGCTCCTCAAAAGCAGCCTATACCTTTTCATTTGGAATATACATTGCCATCTAAAAGGAGATGCCAATACACTTGGATAGCCCAGGCAAGCCTGATCTCATCAGCTCTTGGGAGCAAAGCAGGGTTGACCCTGGCTAGTATTTGGATGGAAAACCTCCAAGCATTGGGTGGAGTTCCTTCAAAGAACAGTAGGGGCCATGACACGGAGGCAGGCAATGGCAAACCACCTCTGAATATCCCTTGCCTGGCTGCCAGACAATCCTTGGATCTCCTGGCTATATTAACACCATGTAAATAACTCATGCCAACAGACCATTAGATCCTCAATCCAAAATTACGTCACCACTGGAAGTCGTAGCTGTGCTGCTTGTTACTAACTGCTGATGAGCCACATTATTTCTTGACTTCTGTTAATCATGGGGGTTGTCTTCCTTACTTTGAGGCTGAGTGGGTTCTAGACATTAAAATGGGTCTGAGATTACATTTCCACTGGACATCACCAAGAAAATCAGTTTCCAGCTTGGTCTGCGAGATGACTACCTAACTGTTCCTTATTACCCACCCTAAGATGTAAAACCATGAATCCCAAAGTCCTTTCTTGTTAAACATCACATAAGACATTTTTTTAAAAAAATGAAATCAATTAAAATTTCATGGGCTTGTTGAGCCAGGATATTAGTTGCATTTCCAGATAGAGAGTGGCTAGCATGTGATCAAATGAGCCACCCAGCCCCTGAGATGGCTTTTAAAATTTGGGATTAATCTTTCTATTGTCTGACTTCACGGCATGGTAGTATTGCCCTTAAATAAAACTTCCATTTAAAAAAATGGTTAGTACAGCTGGTCAAAAAAATGCGCTTAAAGTTTAGAATCACATATCACTGTTTATACAGATGACTGTTTGGGAGAGACTTCAATAGAAGCCGACTTTACTAGCAAAGGAGTCGGCTTTGGCAATAACACTGGGTGATCAGCAACTGCGACTCATATTTTCCAACTGAGATCAATGTAGACTCTAATCCATTAAATGCAGACCTAAATATCACCCAGCAGATATTAATAGATGACAGTGGAAATGGAAGGAAAGAAAAGTATAGAGTCATCAAACTGAAGAGCCTTGTTTCATATGGCAATCCATTTTAGTACGCAACAGGAAATCAGTCTGATTCCAGATTTTCAATTAACATACCCTAGATATTGAGAGAAAATACTTCTTTTCGTGCAACACAAATGCTTTTTGTTCAGCTGTGTTTAGCCTCTGTTCACAGAATTGATTTTCTTTCTTTCTTTCCTTCCTTCCTTCTCCCTCTTTCAAAAAATGGACCCTGGAAGCATGTTAAGAAAGCATCTCTTTTTGAAATGTCAAGGAATGGTTTTGTAAGGTACGGAAAGTGGCCAGCAATCATTTGACTCATTCAGATGCCAATTTAGATATTTAAATACTAATGCCAGATGGAGAAGAGGGGGGCAGGGGAAGGAGGAGAACAAGGTAGGAAAAAACAGCATGTACTCAACCGAACTAGGAACTGTGGCGATGGATGTTCTTTGCAAGCAAACTGGGTGGTCAGAAGACAATGGTGCCCTCTAGTTCCAAAACAGTATTTTCTATTTTAACAAAATTGCTTCTGCTTGTCACAATAGATTGTTAGGCAATTCCTGTTTTCCAAACAAGTACAAGTAATTATTCATTCATTATTTGTTTTTAATACTTACGTTATGTTCTGTATAATGTTCTATATAATGTTTATGTTATGTTCTACATAATGTTTAATATAATGTTTAATATAATATAATGTATAATGTGTAATGTAATGTTTATATCCACAACTCTGTTTGATATATTGCTTTGTAATACTGGTTTTGCTTCTTTCAATCCAAAATATATGAAATCCAACATTATATAGGACATACTTGAACTGGACTTGTATACATAACCTAACATCCAGTCCTGCCAATTTCATTCTCATGCAAAAAAAATCTTCTGAGAGCTAATGTTTTATGGTGGTTAAACTCTCCAACTAGCATCTGGGCGACCCTGGTTATGAATCCTCATGTTGCTAACAGAAACTCATTTGGGCTATTGACATTCTTTCAGTCAAATGCATGTCATAGCATTATAACAAGAATAAAATACAGATGTAAGGAGACGGATGTTAAGTCACTGTGGGTTCCCGTTGAGGAGAAAGGCATAATACTAATAATTCAACTCAATACATCTCAAATAAAGTAAATCTCAAATATATCTCAGATAAAGTAAAGCCTCCTACAGGAATTCAAATCTACGGGTGAGGTCCATGTACAGAGAAGGGACATTTTCCTGCAAATCTGGGGACCTCTGGGGCTTGCAGGAAAATGTGAAAATTTCAGAAATGGAGGGGAAATGAAATCTGCTCCCACAAATAGTGGAATGTTTTCTGCAGTTGTGCAGACAATGTTCCTCCACTGGCTGGGCAGTGTCTATGCTCCTCACAGAAGAATGCATGGCAAAAAAAGGAGACCTTTTTCAAGTTTTATTCATAACAAGTCCTTGTTTCTTACTGATTTGCCTGCTACGCATTCAAAAATGCCCAAAGGATTTTAGATGGATATTAACAAACCCACCCCTATATTATGTCATAAGTTAGCCAATGAGAAATCATTCTGAAATGGTGGGCTTCTTTCTGATCTGGTGTTAATTTATTTTTACTACCACATACCTTGTCTTAGAAGTGGTTACTATTAATTGACCCTTTACAAAGCTTCCGGACTTATGCCTCTCTCACATGGGTTATTTGCTCTGGGTCAATGCTGTGCAGGAGCTTTTTTTTATTTTGCTTCCCCACAGTCATGCATTATGAACCTCTCTGAGTTTTTCCAGGATTCCTCAGATCTGTTTTCCTCTGAAGTTTTAGGAAAAACTAGGGTAAAACCAGGGCTGCCAAAAGATTCCATCTCGGTCCCCCATATGACCCTGATCCAAATAATGGGTCTAATTGTGTAATTTTATATTTGTACAAAATGTTGAATACAGATTTATATTTGTACACAGATGCATATACATCCTGATGTAGGACACACTTCTTATATTCGATGAAGTAAGCTATAGTTCACATAAACTTCATATCACAGTAAGTCAAAGTTCTTTATTCACGATCAAAGATCAGCTTATCATTCAGCTAAACTCGGAATAATATAAACTTTGATATTATTCAAATAACTAATCAGTTTAAAATTAGACTAAAATATCTAATCAATGTTTAAAACAAATCATATTAGGGCAAATTGACCTGTCTATATCACAGTAAATCAATACGATACAATAAAGTTTATTGTTTGTGGCCAAAGGCTGTGACTATCTGACACAGATAACATAATTGCAAATGTCAGCATTAAAACAATCTAACCAAAAAGTACTAATCATATACAGGCATTGCTCTCTTTAGATGCAGTTCTAGCCCATATTTTCTTGGCTACTAAGGCAAAGAGTGATACTGTATAGTATACAGATGAATTAACATCTGCAAGAAGAAAGAGCAGCTTCTCAGACTGTGAAGAAAAATTTAAGCCTGTTAAAAGAGCTGTGAGAAATTTGGTTCTGGGCTCTACATAGAGTGTAGTGCAATAGGTCGTCTGGAACTGAAACTATGTTTATGTAAAGATGTGAAGTCAATCGTATTTGAGAGTAATATCCAGCTAGAAAAATATTGACATGGTTTGAAACCGAATTGAGGACTATGCTGAGGCTATGGGGTGAAATATTAACCAGGCAGGAAGCTCTGTCTCTTTTAACCAGTTTGAACCACAGGGGAAATTTGGACTGGGAAATTGATGGCCTGTCTGCTGCAGAAACAAACGCCCAGCTATGGGGACACATTGGGTGTCATCTGATATAGTGTACCAATGGAGGATGCTATTATAGGAGGCTATCCAGGCAGCATCATTTTGCAACATCACTTCATAATATTGACCGCAAAGTAAATTGGTGGTATCATTGCTTTGCTTTCACCAAAAACAAAATATTATCAAAGCTTCCTGTATACGGCCATAATTGAGTGCAAACTGAGTTCTCCTCGCATCAAGGCTGCAAGAGTGAGAGGTAGATCTAGGTTATTCCTTAATTTTTTTTTATTGATTCCAATTTTGTGATCAGACGATCTTTCCAGCCCCAAACCTCTACAACATATAGAAGTTTGAAGGATAGCTTTGCTTTGATATAATTTCAAAGCTGGATCGATTACAAAACCTCCTTTTGTGTAAGAAAATTTCAACAGAGCACCTGTTGATCTTACAACTGTAGGTCTGGTTCTTGCCATGTGAGCTCACTAGTCTAAAATTTCATTCTATATACTTTTGAACCTGTGCCTGACATTTCCTGCAAAAGTACTCTCCTGGCTTGACCTTAGTCTTGTTGGGTTTGCAGTGCCACAGTGGCATTGGTTCTGCTGGGCACATTGTACTGGTTCTGCTGGGCATGCAACAATGCTCCCCTTCAGTTTCTACTGCAAAGATTATCCAGGACTTTGATTATTTTCTATGGGCCTTCTCTTGCCCTTGCTATTTTTTGCTGTTTTTGGGTAGCCATTACTAGGATCACATAAATCCCATCCTTACCAATATTGGAGGTCAGGTAGAATCATGTTTTCCAGGGAACCCCTGTGAATCTGGTGTCCCTAGCTCACTGGTGGGCTGTTCTACCCCATCATGTACCTCACAAACTGAATCGGTTCATTTGGTGCTAAAAAGTGTATGACTGTCTACAGTTCACAGACTGGGCATGTCACAAACCATTAACCAAATGGCATTTTCCTGGTTTGTGCTCATCCCAGTTTAGGAGAGAAAAACACTTCCAATTGGTATATAACAGTTGAAACACAAATATTCCTATGGAGAGTCTCCTTGATATTCGATTAGACTAGCTGCAATTCAGTGATCTCAATGGATAAATGTCCACAAGAATCTCTTTCGCTGCTAAAGATTCGTGTGTATTTCACGAGGTGAAAAAGTACGCACACTTGTATCATATATTAAAACTTAAAAATATATATATTAAAGATAGGTTGACCAGAATAGCTAATGGAAGGCAGATGAAGTGAACAAAGAGCTAACCAGCAGGAAATTTATTGTAGCATACATGTTAAGTCCTATGAATAAAAGCTTTAGAATCAGCCCTTTATGTAAAAATAAAGTTTAACATGGAAAGGAAAGAAAGGCAAAGAGGAGAGAGACTATTCACCATTAAAAGAAATAGGATTTCTATCCATCTGTACAACATCTAGTTTCTGAGGGTAACTTAAAGATGTGCCATATAAGAATCTTGCATTTTTCCTTTCCTATAGACTTTATTTCAAAAACTTTATATTAGAAAATGGCCACACTGTAATAAAGATGATTTAATTTGCACTATATAATCATTGGTCTATCTGAAAAGGATCAGTGAAACCTGAAGTGTATCATTTACCAGAAGGGGAAAATGGTTTTAGATCACACAATTTAGGCCTGATCTACACTGTATTTGCATGAAGAAGACTTGGTTTTTATCCCCCACTTTTCATTGCCCAAAGGATTCTCAAAGAATTGTGATCGCCTCCCCTTCCTCTTTCCACAACAGACATAGATGAGGCTGAGAGAGCTTCTGAAAGGACAGCTCAGTCAGAATGGCACTATCAGGATTATGATAAGCCCAAGCTTACCCACCTGGCTGCATGTGGAGGAGCAGGGAATCAAACCTGGCTTGCCAGACACTGCTCTTAACCACAACACCAACTTTATTCTTATAACCCACCCTTCCCTTGAGACATTGGACCCCACTGAGTTCCTTCTCCATCCCAAATCCTGCCTTTCCAGGCTCCACCCCCAAATCTTCAAGAATATCCCAACCTGGGGTTGGCAACCCTACATGTGGTTAATAATAGGGAAAGAGTGCCATATGGCCTTCTTCAGGGACTTTATTTGGCCCTGGAGTCTCAAGTTTAGATAACTAGATTAGAGTTATCCAATTACACACGAGAAATAAGTACAATATGCACGTTATTATTACAATATCAACTAGCATGTGTGAATCATTTACACAGAGGACCAGCGTTGTGTAATGGTTAGAGCATCTGCCTAAGCCTCAGTTCAGATCTCCACACTGCTATGAAAGCTTGCTGGGTGATCATGAGCTGGTTGCACACTTTCAGCCTCACCTACTTCACATGCTGTTGTGAGGATAAAATGGAGGAGAGGAAATTTATGTAAGCCACTTTGGGTCCTCATTGGGAAGACAAGTGGGATATAAATTAATTAATTACAGATTTTTCTAGCCCCCAGACAATTCCAGTAAATGAGGCTGTGGTCTGAAGACCTGTGTTAAAATATGAAACTAAACCAGCTATGGCATCAAAAGCTGAGCCAAGTTCACTTGCTTGATAGGGAAATTTCAAGGACTTTGGGAGGGAGGCATCACTTTCTCCTATAGTCCTTTACCCACATTACTTCCCCTTTCCCTCCTCCTGCCAATCCCCATATCTTCTCTCCTTTCCCTGCCTCATTCTCTCCTCGGTCATTCATTGACTAGCAGGTGGCGACTATTCCAGTAACGACGCTACCCCAGTTTCTTGGCGTAACATGGCCGCAGCCGTTTATTAACATGAACACCCTCGAACGGAGGGTTGGCCTGATGCCTGTAGGGATGCCTGTACCCCGGTCAGCCGTCCGGCTGCACGACATTACCGTGGCGCTCCAGCTCCTCGCCTCACTCCCAGCCGGGAGGATGGGACGCTTTTCGCCACGGGAATAACGGGAAGCGACTAGCCAGGATCCAACGGGCGTCCGCCTCCATTGCGATCCCCCCAGCCGCCTGGCCCCGGGCCCCTGGCCTCCCAGCCGGGTAGGCCGCGCCCGGTTCCCGGCCGGTCCCTTACGGGGACCCCCTACCTCGGGGATTCCCGTACGCAAACAGGTCTCCCCGCCAAACAGGCTCCCTACTGAGCATCTCGCCAGCTGCGACAAAGAAAACATAGGGAGGGTGACTGTCCTGAGCAGCGTGGCGCGGGAATGGGGGCCCACGCATGCGCCCGGCCTTATAAAAGCCGGCGCTCCGCCCCCCGCCCCCGGCACGTGCCGGGGGCCGCCGACGTCACTGGGGCGCGCCGCCTGGGTGCCCCCGCTGCGTCAACGGCGGCCGCGGTACAGCCGCGGGCGCTATTTATCCTAACTTTTAGATGCCTCCTATTTGGCCTGATCTGGATAGACCAGACTAGGCCTAGAGACCACCAAGAAATACTAGGGCCACTACACAGAGGCAGGCAATGGCACACCTGTGCCATCCAGGGAAGGGCATGTATACACCCTTATGCAAAAGCCAAGGGGAAGGGATTGGGCCCTTTGACAGTCATGTAATCTGCAACTTGACATACGTTAAGGGGCTTTACGCACTGGGATCTTTGTAGCAAATTGGTCACTGAATAAAAAATCGCCATTTAAAATAGTGGAATTCGTCGTTATGCATACCTGCCTTTGTAGTGGAATCCAGTTGCGTTTTGTAGCGTTTCCCACAGGCTTCCGGTCTCGGCAGAAATCGCTAGAAAGGAAGCGCTATTGCCGAGCTCGTCCCGCCCCTGGCCGTCAAGCAGCCAATGGGCAGCCGTTAGCATGCTCCCAAACAGCCCCTTTCCCTTTAAGAAAGGTTTTTTTTTAAAAAAAAAAAAACAGACCCATTGCAACGAATCTGTGTTAATTCGTTGCAACGGAGAGACCCATCCAGCTGCCTGGTGTGTTTGAGCTGTCGTTTGATCGTTGCCACGCTCCCTCCGAGTGAAAAAAAAAATCCCCCCCCCTCTCACGGGCCCGATTTTCGGCTGAATGAATGTGTAAAAAATAAAGGGAAAATACATCAGCAAACGGGCTTCTCTGTTCTTTGTGCTTAGTGACTGAAGGGGAGGGACTGAAGCCGGGGAAGCCTCTAAACTTAAATAGGCTCGCTGGTGCGTTTTTCCCCGCTCACTCGGAGAAAAAAAAAAAGGCGATCGCTTCGCCGGAAGATCAGAGAAGAGAGCCAGGGGGAGGGACTTTGTAGAAACCGCAACAATGTTAACGCACAGGTCTTTTTCGCTAGTGTTGCAGATTGGTTGCAGGAGTGTATCGCTTTCCGGAGGGTGAATCCACTTTTGGGGATTTCCCTGAAAGCGCTACAAGGAAGCGCTTTTTGCAGATTGGTTTCAGGGGTGTGGCAGATTGTCGACGACGTTGTGCATAACAGCAAATCAGTAGCGTTTTCAATTGGCAACCATTGTGCTATTTTGAAGGCGTGCAAAAAGCCCCTAAGAGACATGAAAACGGCTCTGAGAGGTGCCTGTGGTCCTAGCAGTAAAGCAACTGTTGCTTGGCTTGTACTTGGGCAGCAGTGATAGTGATGAATGCAGGTTCAAACCCAACTTGGAGCAATTGTTTCAGTGGCCTGGGTCCATGCTAAGAGGCCCTTGTGGTTCCGGCTATATGGCTTTAGCATGCTGTTGGCTGACAATGGCCGACCAAGGTTGTGGCCTAATAGGAAGTTTAAAAAGAAAACAGAAGAGCAGCATCCGTCACCAAAATGAAAGCAGGCAAGACCAAATGCTGATGATGCAGTGGAATGTTTCCCATTATCTACGAGGGACAGTCTGCCCTGAAAAAGGCTATGAGCAGCCTCAGGTCTGTAGGAGGAAAGGGCCTGAATGTGTATAACACAGGTGTGGAACTCATTTGTTGTGAGGGCCACATCTGACATAAATAATATGTTGTCAGGCCTGGCCATGTGCCCCATCTCCACCACTGTCCTTGTGAGGTGGACCAGGCTGAGCAACTGGCCCCAGGTGACCCAAATGATAGTGTCCTGGATCAGGAAGAGGGAGACTGAATGAGGCTCTCCCAGGTTCACCACCATCAGCCCTCATCCCTCCTGAAGTTCCCACAGAAATGGTGAGGCTGAGGGGAAGGCTTGATAGAAAGGCCATTTCCAAAACCCCAAAAGGGTCCTGTTCTCCCAGGACCCCTTTCCCTCACAATCAGAGAACAGGTGAGGGGGAGAAAGGAGGTTGGTGTCCTCCACCTACTCTAACAGTGACTCCTGGCTTGCAACAGCAGTTCTCCTTTTCCCCTTCACTCTTCCATTTGCTTCTGAAGCCAAGATATTCCCCCCTGCCTCCCAGTCCACACACTGACCTTCCCTCTGCTCTCAGTTGAAAAATGTGAAGCCAGTTGGTGCACCAATTACAGTGCCAGCCATTTGGTCTCCCCACCCCCACCCCAGTGTCTTTGCCAATCTTTACTGAGCTGCAGTCAGAGGAGACAGGAGGGAGAAAACACCTCCACTGCCATTCTCCCCACAGAGGAGACAGGAGGGAGAAAACACCTTCACTGCCATTCTCCCCACAGAGGAGACAGGAGGGAGAAAACACCTTCACTGCCATTCTCCCCACAGAGGAGACAGGAGGGAGAAAACACCTTCACTGCCATTCTCCCCACACTATTTTATCTCACCCTTTTAGACCTGCTTCTTTAGCATTTCCTTTCTATTTCTTGACAACTTTGTCCACACATACCCCATAGTGTCTGCCCATTTGCTCCCCTCAGCAGCCTCCTGCCTTCCCTCACTCACACCAGTTGCTCATGGGCTGAATAAAAGCCCTAGACAGGCTGGTTCTGATCCTTGGGCTGCATGTCCGACTCCCTAACCTATAAAAATGCCAGCCATTGAGAATTACTATGTTTTGAACTATTACTATGATATACTTCGAACACTCAAAGAACCTTATAGATTATTTTTGTGTTTATCTTCCCCTAAATATGAGAAGCTAGTTTTTAAGTGAGTCTAACAGGAAGGAAAGAATTGATTTTTCCTTTAAAAAAAAAGTTTTATTATAGACCTATAAATAAAAAAAAACACCAGTAAAACACAATGGAACATAGCCATTCGATTACAAATATGGAAATAAACCATCATATTGGGTAAGAACACAATCTAACCACAACTAAAGGTAAAGGTATCCCCTGTTCAAGCACCAGGTCATGTCTGACCCTTAATCAGCATTTTTTGTTTACATTGGGAGTTTTCATTAAGTTATATATTGAGCAATGCCAATTTGGCAGTAGGTTTTACTTGTTCTTTGGTAATTTTTTACAATCTCTGTAAATACTGATTTCCAAAATTTGGCTATAATTGAACAGGACCACCACATATGTATTAATGTCCCTAATTAACCACAACCTCTCCAACAATTTTTATTCTCTAGTTTCATTATGTGGGTCAATCTTACTGGAAAAGATCTTTAATGCATGTTCTTGTACATTTCTTGAAATTGTTTTAAAAGGAAATGATTGAAACATTTGATTCCAATCCTTGTCATTAAAGTTAGTATTCAGTTCTATTTCTTTCTTTTTTTAGGAAAAAGAATTGGTCTTTCCATGGTACAATAGAGATATCACACCAGTGCACTGAGGTATATCATATTGTATAGAAACAATTATCTCTCTTTTTGGATGGGAAATCCTGCACAGGATCTCATATTCTTTAGGGCATTATCTTTATACTTTTGTGACTGTCTCCATAGCCCCCAAAACAAGAATTGTGTGTATGTGTTATCATCCTTTTGAATTCAATGGGGCTTCCTAAGGCAACAATCTTATGCACCTTTAGGTGGGAGTAAGTCCTGCTGAGATGGTTGGGACTTGCTTCTGACTACACTTGGGTAACAGTCAGCTGTATGCAGCCCTACCCCAAAATGAAGTTCACGGGGAAAAAATTTGTTTTAACTTTTTTTTTTAATGTCATTTCCCCCCTTATTGGATGCCAAAGCCAAAATGGATATAGCTTCAAGCAGTAAAGTTTTCCAAATAATTTTACATAAGGGCTACCAAGCAACTTCTTTCATATTTAATCATTAAATATTTTGAAAACTAAGTACTAACTAATTAACTATATTTTTAAAAAATTGGCATAAAAAAGTGAATAAGCTTGATATATTTCTATCTGCAAAAGAGAATCCAAACTTTTTTGCTTTCATTTCTGATTTTCCTAATGAAAACCACTGGAGTATTCTGAACTTATTGTTAGATCTCTCCATTTTTGACTCACAGGATTGTTCATTGAGATCTGTCCAAGGCTCAAGTAAGAAAGCGTTTACAGTCCTAAGGTTTAAATCAGCCCCTCAGTCATATGGTTGTGCTCTGAAAATGTTTTCCTGATTATCAGAGATGTTGGTAATCTGATTTAAATTAGGCAAGGCTGTCCACATATTGGGAATTGGTATTCTGCGCTGACATATCTATTTTGAAGACAGCACCTCTTTTAGTGGCTGAGATAAAAGAGTATAAACTGACCAATTCTCCACTTGATGTAACTTCACGATGCAGCGATTTCCATCAATGTATAATTAAAAGTGGATTTCCTTTCCACCCCTCTTTAACTGAAGGTTGGGGAGGGAGGGGGGATCTGCTTAAACCTGGCCGACTTGAAGCGAACAAAGGGAACTTTCATGGGTTCTCATGCAAACAGTCTATCAGTTACAATTCTTAGTTGTTCACGCTGCCGTGCTGTTCAAAAGGAACGCTTTAAAAAAAGTCAAGCAGGGGGTCCAAGAAAAATCCAACCCGCATGCCAACGAAGGGAAAGAAAGAGCAGGCTGAGAGGGGGCTACCCCTCCCAACCCTCTGCTTTTGTTGTAAGAAGAACTAATGAAGCTGCTGTTAGAACTGTCCTCAGAGACACAACAAGTCCTCACACCCACACACATTGTGAGAATTCTCTCCCCCCCCCACCCCCAATAATGAGAGGAGCAGAAGAGACTGGCAACAGGGGAAGGGGATACATTGCCCTAATGGTTTAACTGGAGGGAAGCACAAAACTGGCACACACAAGAACTTGTGCTAAGTGTTGCTAGCCAAGCTGGGAAACAGTATGTATCAGTGATCTCCATATATCTTTTTCCTCACAGGCAAGATGAACTGGTGGGGGGTAAAATTCTATTATCATTATCAATTGCTAATTAAATAATTATCAATTAGTTGGGCAGAGCGACTCTTTCTAATGAATTCCTGAGAGAATGTTGAGAAAAAAACTGTGATTTAAAAAAAAAATTAAAGCCATCCTTCCTGCCTACAGGCACAAAACGGATGCAGTGAACAGCTAAGAAGTTCTATTCCATGTGCTCCTGGGAAGATCTCATTCACATCAATGGGGCTTGCACAACATAACTTCTGGAGGGCTGGGCTGACCGTGAGATGCTGGCAGGCCCCAAGCAGGACCATGTCATGTGCAGAACTCAGGAGAGCACACGGACTTTCTAATCAGATGCAGATATTTAAAGATGCATTCACAAAGATGGTTAAGACATTTTAAAACTAATGAGATAATATTAGCTATTTTCTATTATTAAAGCTTTCAAACTTCCTGAGCACACACATACTGAGAGAGAGAGAGAGAGAGAGAGAGAGAGAGATTTTTTCCTATGAAGAAGCCAATATTTTTATAATAAACTTTTTCAGTTTTTCTGGTGCTGATGGTTAAAGTACATTCATAAGGTAAGTGAAGTTAGTATAAAAGTTCATTCACACATGAAAGTTGCCATGTGGTGCTGAGATCATGAAATAATGATCTTGGCTGCATATGTTCACCATGCCATTATTTAGAATGAATGCGTCTCATGCTGTGAAGGGAAATTATTCAAAATTTGCTTCTGTTATTGACTAAGCAATTCTTATTTTTTCAACTAGATACTCTTTTGGTCTCAGATGGCTTTCATTTATTATTAGAACAATAATAATAACCTATATCACAAAATTGTTATGATGCAAATTGTTATGATGGAAACAAGACAACATGGGTTAAGTGGTTTTACCTTAAAACGTTATTTCATTCATTCATTCATTAATTCATTCATTCAGTTAATACTTCATTTATACTTTGCCAGTGGGGACACAAAGTGACTTTCATTGCTCTCCTCTCATCCGTTTGATTCTCACAATAACCCTGTGAGGAAGGTTAGGTGGAAAGTGTATTTACTGGCCCAAAGTCACCCTCCAATGGGAGGGTGGGGATTTGCTTCTGGGCTTCCTAAACTGTAGTCTGACCCTCTAACCCAGGGGTAGTCAAACTGCAGCCCTCCAGATGTCCATGGACTACAATTCCCATGAGCCGCCTGCCAGCATTCGCTGGCAGGGGGTTCATGGGAATTGTAGTCCATGGACATCTGGAGGGCCGCAGTTTGCCTACCCCTGCTCTAACCTCTACACCAACTGACTCTCACTAACAAATACAGGAATAGAAAATTAAAATAATGAGGCTTATGGTCTGGAGGTGTACAAAAGAATTCTTGATGACTGCTGCATCCCATAATACACTTTCAGCATGCTTTTGCAGCCGGATTTTCCTGTGCAAAACATGAAAATCTGCTTCTAAAGTGCATTAAAAGTACATTATCCAATGTGTGTGGAATGAGATTTCAGTGTTGGCAACAGTTATATACTTGAGAAGGAAAGGGGGCAACAGAGACGGATCGAGAAACTGGCCTATTCAACCCTTTGGAAGCTTTTTCATTTGTTGTCCTCAAAGTCTGGAGTGGCCTTCCAGTGGCAGTACAAGCAGCACTCATCTCCCTCTTGCCCACCTTTCCAAAGTGGCTTTTGTTCATTTAACAGGTGTCTCTCAAGGGAAGGTTTGAAGGATTTGTGCATTTGTATTGTTGGCTTTTATGTTTGGAAAATGTATAGTGACATGCTGTATCCAGATCTGTGTCATTGTTTTATTTGTAAACTACCCTGAGGTTTTTATTTTTCCTTTGAAAGAAAATTAGTACAGAATAGTTTAAAACAAAATAATATTCCCTTACAGTCCTGTAGTCTGTATATGTTCACAATATTGTACACTCTTCATACCAGGAATAATTATTTCTTTCTTTCTTTACTACATTTCTTAGCCACCTTTCTCCTTGTAGAACTCAAGGTGGCTTAAAATAGAAACAAAACAGTATAAAAAATTAAAACGCCAATTATAAAACCCAATAAAAAGTCACAATTTTAAAACTTCATATTTTATTCATTTGAAACATTTATCAGCTGTCTTTTGGAACTCATAATCTGTCTGCCATACAACCAGTCTTTCAATCATGCTTGGGAACCTGCCCTGGGGAGCCTGTCTGGGTGGCATGGCAGCATATAAATACTTTAAATCAGGGGTAGTCAAACTGCGGCCCTCCAGATGTCCATGGACCACAATTCCCAAAAGCCCCTGCCAGCAGTCGCTGGCAGGGGCTTCTGGGAATTGTGGTCCATGGACATCTGGAGGGCCGCAGTTTGACTACCCCTGCTTTAAATAAACAAATACATCTTTATTCTGCCCATCATATAGAATTGCCATGTTGGGCCGGTTCTCCAGCCTCCAGAGATTACTTTCCCAAGAGGAAAGAGCAGTTTCAGAGGATGAACTCTAAGACATCACAGCCCTCCTGAGCTTCCTCCCCTCTTCAAACTTTGCCTTCTTTAGTCAACCCCTCCCCCAAATCTCCAGGAATTCCCCAGGCTGGAGCTGGTAACCCTCATTGTCCCAGGAGAGTTCACAACAGCGCTCCTGATTGTCACCCCATGATTACCTCTTGTCCTCATAAAATCAGAGTCCAGTAGCACCTTAAGACTAACAAAAATTTATTCAAGGTGCGAGGTTTCAAGTGCAAGCACTCTTCGTCAGACTATGAACTGTCTGAAGAATGGAGAGTCAGAGGAAAGCAACAGGAACTAGCATGGGAGGTTCTAATGGGTCCTGAGTTGGAAGGCACTCTTGTCCTCATAACAGCCCTGTGTGATCAATAGACATAAAGTGACTGGCATTTGATCACTCAGGGAGTGTCGTGACAGAGCAGGAATTTTGAACACAAGTCTTCCCAGTACTTGCCTGACACCTCTCCTTGTTAGGTAGATCATTCCTTCAGACAGTGCTCAGGTGTGCAGTGCCTTCTCCATGGGAAGAAAGAAACCATGCAAATGTTCAGTATGCAGATTTGGCTGCAACCAGATTACAGAAAGCAAACAACACCACAAGCCAGCACAGGCAAGGTAACATGAAAGATGGAAATGTGATGCCAAAGCAAGCTTCATTTGAATATGAATGGGGGTTTTCAGCAGCCCTTTTCTATATGTAGATCAGTGATCTTTTGTTGCAAAATATGAAGCTCTCTGGAGGTCTTTTTGTTGCTTTCATTGTTAAGGGTAGGAGCCTGAAAGAAGTTGTGAAGCTTATTTCAACTTCAAAAAGCATCTCAGTGTGGCTAGGGAGAAATAAATGCTGATAAATGCATGATATGTTGATGAAAGGGGGAAAAGTAAACTTTTTTTTTTTTGGAGGAGGAGGAGGAGGCAAATTCATCTGCCTTGGATGAGATAACAAAGAATTTTGGTCATGGAAGGGGTGGGAACAACAGAAGAATCTACTCCTATTCAAGTAACACAGAGCAGTTCACCTGGAGAATATGCATACTTTGGAAGATGGGCTCTGTGGTATTATACTCCTCTGAAGTCCCTCCCCTCCCCTCCCCTTGCCACCCTCAGGCTGCCCCCCTCCCAAAAGAAACCACCGGGTATTTCTGAACTCGAAGCTGGCAACCCTAGTTGTCACTTCTACCATGAACCCAGAATAGTGTCAGATGCTGGGAAATCTCCAGGTCATTTTCAATAGCTATATAGCAATCTGGTGCAGGAAGAACCTCCTTTGCTCTCTTCTTGACCTCAAAAGTCTTCTTGCACCACTTTCTTCATTGGCGAGGGAAGAATACTGCAGGGCAAACGCAAGCTCATGAGGAGGGAAGTAATTGAATTTGGGTAAGCAATGACTTGGATCCAGACAACCATTTCTACAGGTGCATGGAATCATTTAGTATGGCTCCATCCCAATGGGTGTGTTAGGGTTGTCAGCATCCAGGTAGGATCTGAAGATCTTCTGATATTACAATTGATCTCTGGGGAATAGAGATGAGTTCTCCTGGAACAAATGGCTGATTTGGAGGGTGGACTTTATGGAATTTTAATCTGCCCTCTCCTTCCAAAACACTGCCTTCCCCATACTCCACTGTTACCCAAAATTGAATTTAGATTGGAGAATTTAGCTTGCAAGAGGGGTAACAATGGGTTTCTCCACTTGGGTCTATCAGGGTCCTTCCCTCAGAAACTCAAACAGAAATCAATTTAAAATAAATGAAAATGATTTTTATTGAATAGCAAACTAAACCAGGAATTCACACAAGAGAAAAACAGAGGTGAGATGGTATGATAGGGAAGTTAAGCGGGAAAGAAAAGTATAGCTACCCCTGATATGCATAGAAATTCAAGAAGAAATTACCAGCACCTCTGGAAAGGATGAAGAGCCTACAATCATATAAGGATATGCATACTGGATCAAAGTGCCCACACATGCTTGGAAAGCAGGCCCAGAGAGCACACACATACAGCAGTTCTCTGGTGTGTGCTTTAAGTAGCCAGATTCATATCTGGAGCCAAAGGATGGTCACTGTAACCCCTAAAACAATGAGATTGCATGTGTATTACAAAGAACTCTAGGTCATAATATTGTCTTGTTTGGACAAAACAAGCGGTGAGGTCCCAGAGGTTTCCCTGGACAAAAATAATACCTGTGGAATCAGGGCAGTCATCCATAAGGAGGAAGAACTGGGTGTTGTCTGCATATTGATGACATCCTAGCCCAAACCTCTGTACCAGCTGAGCAAGAGGGTGCATGAATAGGATTGGAGAGAAGAATACTCCCTGTGGGACTCTGAGCTGATGGTGGCTAGATAATCTCTCTCCTACTTTTCTCCTATTGCTGGATCAGTTAGAAAACGTCTCTCCCAGAGACCCTAGAGAACCACTGCCAATCAATGTAGTCAATAATTACTTTGATAGATCAGTGATCTGATTCTTTATACTCATATGTTCCCTCTACAAAATGAAGTCCCTCATAGTGCTGGGGTATACACTCTCAGCGCAGGCCTCATTTGACTGATACAGTGAAAAATCACCACTCCCCCCAGAGCACATATCTGTTGCATGTACCTTCTGTGTTAGTAGCCAGAGTCCGCCTCACTTTGAGGGAAAGTTTGACTGCAAACACCTTTCTCCAACATCACTTTAACATTGTATTGTGTTGATCTGCAATGGCATAACATGGCTGAAATGTATACATTGATGTCAGTTGTGTCTACACTGACCAAACTGCTTTGTCTGCACCCAAGCAGAAATAGAACTGTGCACAACAGCCAAATGCCATGCTTGCCCCCACTCAAAAATAGCAATGCATATCTGCAGGACAATGCAGTGGTCCCCAACCTTTTTATCACCGGGGACCTGTCAACGCTTGACAATTTTACTGAGGCCCAGGGGGGGGGGTAGTCCTCTCCTCTCGACCACTGCCCTAACACTCTCTGTTGCAAAGACATCTGTTTCTTACTCATTTTGCTTGCTTGTGCTTGCTTGTGGGTTCAGTGTGCCTCACTATTTCTACAGCTGGGTTGAAGCACACTTTTTGCCTTTTGCAGAGGGACGTCGCCATCACTGTTGCTGCCTGAGCCCCTGCTCCGCTTGCTTTCCCGCCGGTGCCCCTGACTTCCCGCTGCCCACTGGGGGGCGCTGCCAGCAGCAGCTGCACAGTGTCACGCCGAGGGGGAGCCCCAGCTATGGCGGCCGCTGGAGAGCACCAAAGGTGAGCCAGCGGCAGAGTGGCAGGGCAGCCCCCGAGGCAGCAGCCGGGGAAGAGGATGAGGAGGAGCCGTGGCCCAGTACCGACTGATCCATGGACCTGTCCCGGTCCCTGGTTGGGGACTGCTGAGGAGTATATAAAAGTGTTACTCATTCCATCAGCCCTGGAACTTTTCCTTCTTCTTTGGCCTCCAAAACACCATTAGGTAATCACTACCAGCCTGCCCCACCTAATCAGTGTCCTGTCCCACAATCTAGGTTGTCAAGAAAACATACTTTAGTTTAATTCAGATAATGCAGTCATGTGTTTTGTCTCTTTTCATGGGAGATTAATTAAGGATCCACCCAGGGAGATCACAGTTATTGTTCCTATTCTGAGAAACCTCTGGAGTTTTGCCCAGCGTTTTGTCTCAAACTGGGTAAGACCCTCACATGCCTTCCATTTTCTTTATTATATACACATAATCACCTCAAGTACATTCTTTTAGGAGCTAAAGCACCCGACTTAGCCTGAGGATACACATTTCATATTTCTCTGCCCATATGTGTGTGTAGGCGTTCTTGGATCCAATATGCACATCCCTACATGCTTGTAGGCAACCTCTTCTTTTTCCAGAGATGCTGATCATTTCTTCCATGGACTTCTCCACATCATGATGGTAGCTATAATTTCTCTTTATTCCCTTTCTTATATCCTGCTGTCTTTGTTTTAATTTCTTTCAAGTGTGCTTTACTGGTTTTGGTGTGCAATTTGGTTAGTTACTCCTTAATAAAAAACACTTTCATTGATTCATAATGGCCTTTTATGTATGGCGACAGCTACTGCGTGTTGCCGCCATGCTGTTGTGGCAGGGCATCCTGGGCCAGGAGGTAAGCCGGAGCGACGGTGGTGGTGGTGGTGGTTTGGACAGTCCAGGGGGGATAGGGGAGCCCAGACCCCCTCCGCATGCCCAGGTGGGCGCAGGGGTTCTCCCCTGCCAGCTCCGGGGCTCCACAGAGCCCGCAGGGGCATGCAATGTCCCTACAGGGACACTACAGGGTTGGGGCTGGGCAGGCCGACAGGCCTGGCGCTGGCAATTATGCACAGTGCCGGCCCGCCGCAGCCCCAGCTTCCGGGAGGCACCCACACTGGAGGCAGCAGCACGCGTTATCAGTGATTTTTTCTGAAGCGCTGCTACTGCCAATGCAAGCATTATGGCCCATGCATAAGGGGCCTTTGAGAGTTTCTAACGGAATAACCCTGGTATACACCGGTGGAGATCATGTTGTTACCCCTTTCACTAGCTAAATTCCCTATTCTAATATCTAATTTGGATAACATCTGGAAGACAGGAACATAGTCAGACATGCCCGTGTAACAAGTACCTGGAATCGGGGAAAAGAAACAAACTGCAAGTCAGTATAGGTGGAGCAAGAGTGGAGTGATATGGTCTCTATGATCCACTCCAGTCAATATTCTTGTCACAGAATTCAGTACCAGATGTAGTTTACAGACACTCTTCAAGGGCAGTCCCATATAGATCAATCTGAAGTAATTCACCAAATTCATCAAATAGGAAAAATCTTTTTCTTTTTCCTGCATAAAAGTCACAGTTGGTTCGCCAATTAAAGCTGATGAAAAGTGCTCCTGACCATCACTGTCATCTGCTTATTCTACAGGAAGCCTACATCCAGCAGCATCCCATGCCGTGTATCTGCTCATCCTAATCTCATCCTAATCAGGTGAAACCAGCTTGGTGTAGTGGTTAGGAGTGCAGACTACTAATCTGGTGAGCCGGGTTTGAATTTGCGCTCCCCCACATACAACCAGCTGGGTGACCTCAGGCTTGCCACAGCACTGATAAAGCTGTTCTGACCGAGCACTAATATCAGTTCTCTCTCAGCCTCACCCACCTCACAGGGTGTCTGTTGTGGGGAGAGGAAAGTGAAGGCAATTGTTAGCCACTTTGAGACTCCTTCGGTAGAGAAAAGCGGCATATAAGAACAAACTTCTTCTTCTTCTTCTTCTTCATAGGTCAGTCCTTCAACCCACTGGTAGCACTTTTGTGTTGCTGGAATTAAGCTTCATTTTACTACCCCTCATCTGTCCCAAAATTGTCTCCAACCACTGGTTCAAGGTTTCCACAGTCTCTTTAGGACATGCTGGAATCAAAGATTGAACAGACTATCATAATATTCTAAGTTCAACCTAGTCCATATCTGTGGATGACCTAACCTAGTGAACTCATATAAATGTTAAAAAGATAATGAACCAGATGGAATGTTGTAGGACAGCATAGGTCAAAGATCAGAGCAGCCAACCCCAGCACTGCCTTCTGAAACCTGCCTTCTAGGTAGAAGTGGAACTATTGCAAATCAATGTCAATCAGTCCCAACCCAAAAATACCATGATTACTGTTATCCAGAGCTAATGAATGGTCCAGAGGGACAAACAGGATCACACACTCTTCATCCATCTTCTAGCACAGGCCAAAGTATAACCAGAGTTGAAATCAGATTGAAAAGGATCCAAACAATCTTCTTCATCCAGGAATCCTTGAAGAAACAGGTCTCCACTCAGTTCCTTACCTGTCCACCTGATGTTCCCAAGAAAGAAAAATCCCAGCTGTGTGCCTATGTTGTCACAACTTCCTCTACTCATTCAGGGAGTGATAATTTTAATGTTCTACCAAAAAAAAAAAAAAAGAGTATATTTCCCTCTGCTATCTGTGTGAGGTGAGATGTACTCACTGGCAATTCTATCCCTATTGGGAGGCAAATAAAATAAGTTTCAAGCAGAAATGGAGATCAGTTTAAGACCAATGGAATCCAGCACTGAATATAACAAAGCATCCAAACAGGTGCAATAACAAAGACAGAAAATGATTATTTAAAACCAAAACAAGATGAAGCCAAGATGAACTAACTCAAATTTCAGTGCAGATCCTTCATCTGTATCATAAACACGATCTGAATATAATACAAAAGGTGAAAGAGAAAACATGTCAAAGTCTATTGGAAAATGTTAAGAATATCAGAATCAGTGCCAGGTAGTTTGTTTGAACTCTCTTGCTCTCTTTTTAAAGTCTGGGTACAATATGGAGTTAAACAACAGTTCTCTTATGCAGAGAACTATTGATAAGGGCAAGCATGAATATGTAAGACTTGGCCAATGGAATCAAAACATTCTCATGTGCTCATTTAATATGCTAAACATTGGAACGTATTATGTTCAATTGTAAGAGATGAATGACTTTTAAAAGACCAGACCTAAGCAAAAAATACTCTGGACGGCCTCTCTTAATTGAGTTGTAATCAGTTAGTATTGATCATTAAGCTTTTCTTTTTATGGGCTTAATGATGGTAATGATGATAATGATGGGAATAGCAATGATGAGGATGAGGAGGCAGAGGTGGAGGATGCCATGTGCAGCACTGAGGATGTAAAGACAACATCAAGATCTCTTGCAATGTAGTTCTCCATTACTGAATTATGGTGCTTGCTATGCAGTAAAGCAATAGAGATGGATAGATTAATTTCCGGCTATGTTACATGCCCATTTATACAGAGCTCTCTCTCTCTCTCTCTTCTGTATGTTGGATATATGAATGGGTGGATGGCTCAGACATATCTTACAGTGAATGACTGCAAATCTGAAATTGGTTGACCTCGTGGGAATGGTGACACGTCTGGATCACTGTTGTATATGTTAGGGGATTAAGCCCTGTTGAAGCAAATGGCTTTTACTTTTGAGTAGACCTGCTTCAAAGGGCTCCTATACTGTCCCATTTATCAGGCATGCACATAAGCAAATGCTGATAACCTCATTTAAGTGAATGTTTTGCCAGTATTCAAAAACTTTCTCTCATGTTTTTGAACATTCACAATTTGTTATTCTGGGGATTCTCAGCATTCACATATGAGTCATGACAGTCCCTCAATTACAGACCTTTAACATGACATATTTTAGAAATGGAACGGAAGCCCGGGAGATATGCATACATACATACAATGTTTTTTAATTTTTTTTCACTCCATCAGTTAGTAATTCTGTATTTTTTTAATGCTGTACTACATTGGGTCAAGGTCAGTTGTCCCATCCCTATTGCTGATGCCATATTAGAACAAAGTAAATCACCACATTTTGCGGGGGGGGGGGAAGAATAATTCCGAGGAAAGAGCAATAAACAGGAAAAGCAATTTGAACTGTACATATTTTACAAGAAAGTGAGGGATGGGTGGGTCAGGACTCCAAACTGTCATGTACATGACAGCTCAGCTAATTTGATGGGCTGTGATGTTCATTTAGGATTTGTTTTAATTTGCAAACATATTTTTTACACCCACTTAATAAGGCAAACCAAAGGAACTTTCAAGCGGCATTCCTAATTTGTTATCTGAGGATGTTTTGGTTTCTCCAGTCAGAGAACAGGATTGTTTTTATTTCCAGAAAGAGATAATAACACTAAAGCAAGAAGAAAATGGGGCGCGGGGATGGAGTCAAGACAGCTTGTACAGGCTGCAGCACAGGAAGTTCACAGCCAGACTTAATTTCCCACACAATGTACTGTGCAATGGGCCCATTAACATAGATGAATAGGCTCTTTAAGGATGCCCCCCCCCCTTTCCAGATATGCAGCTGCCTCTGAATGGTAATATGTTAATAAGGTACTCACATGCCTATTCTTCAGGTACTCCCAGCATTCTCTACCTAGGTAATCTCCATATAGGAAAAGCTATTAGGTGATTGTAGCTGCCACCACACCTTTAATTATATTAACACCTGCACAGATAATCCACACAAGGTAAACTAGTGGGGGGTCTGTGGTCTAAAAACTTCCCCTCCTTTCTCCCCAAAGTCCTTTCTCGGGCCAAAGAGACTGGGGGGGGGGAGAGGAGGGGAGAGTATACTTTAAAAAAAAGTAAAGTCACTTCTATTACACATCAGTGGGAACATTGGGGGGCAGCTTTCATGCATAGGAAATTGTTATTTCTTCAAACAACTGACAGCCTATAGAGGAAACTCTAATGGAAACCCCCACTCCTACATTGTTATGCATGGCCCTCATGTAGATACACGGGGGTGGATTAAGTTCGCTTCCAAAGGCCCTATTGTCTGCTGTGTTAATTTGCTATACTCTTGACAGTCTGAGGTGGAAGGTTTTACAACCTTTCTGTTTACTTAGCTACAATGTGTCCTCCTAGGTTTGTTTATTTCCTCCAGCAGCCCCTTAAGACTGGTAAAAGTTACATTTATCTTTATTAATGACGGGCCCGGCCAGCTAAAAGTGGCAGAGGAGAAAATAATGACAAACACTTGTGGCAATATAAATTCAGCAGCCTTTGCTCTTTCCAGTCACCACATATTGTTCCATATAGAGTTGTATCATTTTCCACAATTATATTTTATTTAAGACACCCTTCAAATGAAATCTATTGTGAAAAATATGAACATAATAGTACTAATTTCATGTTGAAGTGTGTGTGTGTATGTGTGTACGTGTGCACGCAGATTGCTTAATTTCTGTTGTCTTCAGTTGTCGTAATTTCTAGTTTTAGAACATTATTGTTTTGGGACCCTGCTTCGGTTGGCTTATTGTCATCTTTGGATAGTCATCTTTTCCTTATTACCTTTTTCCCCCAATATTTCATCCCTCCCTTTTACGCCGCACAAATTTCCACTGCTAAATATTACTTTCATCATGATGTATTTACTAGCTATTGTGTTGTTGATTCCCTGTAGGAATTAAGTATACACCGAAGATGGGCATTTGCATAAAACTCTGCTTCCCAGTGAGATCTAAGCTCAAGAGTGTCTAATGGTTTTTTATTTTAACTTGTCAAAGAGGCTGAGAAGTGTTAGTTTTCCAAGAGTGAGTGGAGGAGTCAAAGTAACATGCATGCTATAGAGAAGGCATGATCCTAATCTGAAGCAAAGGGCACAATTGAATAAAAATACCTTATGCTTGAGTTGCTCAGGTTATTTGCTCATCGCCTCTCTTTACATAAAAATCAGTCAGCTGTATACATCATATTATAATAACACAAAAAGAGTATCATAAAGCATCAGATATGCTGTACTTGGGGCTATATTAGCACTGCTACCTGAACAATTGACTAAAATCGATATTAGTTAAATGTAGATGGGAAATAAACTGGGATAGCTACACGAAGCACGGAGGGCATTGTTGTGGAAAACGTTGTTGCGACTTAATTTTTATGTGGTTAATCAGAGAAATTGCCTTTAAAGTGCTGTTGGCACATTAATAGCTGCCTTTGACTAGCACAGCCATGTCTTCTATCTTGCCCTTGTTGCCAAGGGAAACAAAAAGAAGTTCTTCACTCCAGGAGCCGTGAACTTGTGGAATTCGTTGCCCTGGGATGTAGTGATGACCCCTAACAGCTTTCAAGGGCAAATTCATAGAGGACAAGCCCACCAGTGGATATTCATCTCACTGGTTAAACAGAACTTCCATGTTCTCGTGACTCTGGACCTCCCCGTAGGGAAATTCCAGGACCATTTCCAGAGCATAGACTTTTCTCCAGCAGTTCAGCATGGAAAGAGACAATACTTTATGCACCTATTCCTTTGTTTGGTGTAGTGGTTAGGAGTGTGGACATGATCTGTTCTGCCACTCCGGTTCGATTCTGCACTCCCCCACATGCAGCCAGCTGGGCATCCTTGGGCTTGCCACAGCGCTGATAAAGCTGTTCTGACCGAGCAATAATACCAGGGCTCTCTCAGCCTCACCTCCCTCGCAGGGTGTCTGTTGTGGGGAGAGGAAAGGGAAGGCAACTGTAAGCCACTTTGAGACTCCTTCGGGTAGAGAAAAGTGGCATATTCTTCTTCTTCTTCTTCCTTTATTACCCCTATTCAATTTTATAGCACATTTTCCATTTGCAATGTTCTTGATCATTCTGATTCTTAGAAATTGCAATGGGGTAGCTGAGTTAATCTGTTGCATAGAAAATGAGAACAAGAGTCATGTTACACCATAAAGACAATTATGTTTATTGCAACATAAGATTTTGTCATCTTAAACTGACTTCCATAGAGAGTAGTGAAGTGCACCCTAATGCAGAGAAGGGAAAGGGGAGATATAAATGCTGTATAAAAACTGATGGCTATGGCATTTGAGAGTTAGAGAGGTGCTTGCCCTCACAATGATTCTGTAGGAGAAGATAGTGATGTCAATTTGCAACATATATCATCAAATGTGTTTGTTTGATTTCATATATTTGTAGACTGTCATTCCATCACAACCACTGCCAAATGATTAATTGTAACATTTTTGGACAATGGCAGGTATCTAGTGGGAGTTTGAATCAGACTTGAAAACTCACTACTGGATGATGCAGAAAGGAATCTGCTTTGGTCAAGATGAATGCAGCGATGGCTTATAACAGCTGGAGTTTCTTAACACAACCCTTCATAGCTGTGTGTAGTAATTTTATCCCCAAGGGCATGAATGATATTGAGGACTAGGTCCTTGTTAATGTCAGTAATCATTTATAGAGGTATCTACTATACTAATTCTGTCCGAATGTTCTTTTTACCTCAAGTTATGTTCCTCTTCTTTAGGACAAGCCTTGAGAACAAAAGCAGGGCAGCTGTAACAGGCCAGGTTTACATTTTTTTAAAAATCTTTCTTTTGCAACTGTGAAAACATTGTTGTTATTATTATTTTTAAAGTCACTGATCTCATTCCCAGGATGGTTGACAGATTTTTGTCGGTCCGCTGACCACAAAACCTTTACCAGCACATGAGGCTGCCTCCTGTCTGTATATTTTCCTAGCATTAACATATAATGTATGTGTGTATATTTCCCTAACAGAGGGAGTATTTATGTAATGGGTGAGTTATGAACTTACTGTATGTTAAGTCCCATTCTGACTAAGAATTGCCAGACTCCTGCAGCCCACCACACAGGAAGACAAAAGATCAAGAGAAATGCCACATAGTGGGTGGAATAATAGCCGGCTTTTTGCATTACTGGTTCATCTCTATAATGCATATTTATTGCATAGTACAAATGAATTCACTTACATTCAGCCAAGGTGGTCCATGTGTGAAGATAAGCCCACATATACAAGAGGATATTGCACAGTAAACAGCATGGGCTGCATGCAGAGTGTACTTATGAATCTAGGTACCCACATGTACATACTATGCCCATTATAATTTCTGAGATGTCAACACAATTTGTTGACTTCAGGTATTTCTATCTGATGGGCCAGAAGCACTGTGAAAGCCCCAGCCATCAGATGGTTCAGAAGACATTTGTGGGCAGACACATTTCACAGTGCATATATCAGTGGAATCTACTCTGCTCAGAGTCCTACTATGTGGCATCAGTAGGATAGCTGATCTTCTCTCTAGAGTTTATTTAGCTGGCAGCAAATCTCATTTCATTAATGAACAATAAAAGCTACATGCTTGGTATACAACCAGAAGACCTAGTTTTAGGACAAAGATTTCAAATGAAGTATGGGTTTGGAACTCATATGGACTTTTCCTGATGTTTTGATTTTTAGAGCTTCTTGGATGGTGGTTCCAAAGAAGAAGAAGAAGAAGAGTTGGTTCTTATATGCCGCTTTTCCCTACCCAAAGGAGACTCAAAGCGGCTTACCATTCCTCTCCCTGAGATCCTGAAGTTGGCACTGCTCAGATGTAGGAATCTCAAGTGCAGCCAGAACTGCCCTCTTGGGAGGTAAAGGAATTGTCTTAGACAGTGCTGCTGGAATGGAGTGAACTGATGGTGGGCCTGATCTTGGAGTCCGCACTCTGGATGGAACAACCAGGCCCGAGATTGCCTCCAGTGGCATATTTGATGAAACATAACCCAATAGCACTTTCTCCCACAGGGCTACTTTGAAATATAAGGAGGGATATGACCAAGCCATGGCCATAATTTTTGGCAAACTGAGCAGGCCCGCATGTTGTGGGATACATCTAGATAGAATACACAGCAGTCATATTGAATGAGGCATCTTGACCCCATATTGAACGCATTTTTAAATATAGCCTTGGATGTCATGAGGGGACCATGGAACAATAATAGCAGATCAATTATGGCTTTGTATACTATAAAGGAGAGAAAGAAACTCTTACCCTTAATTCCAATCATAGATGAAGGAACTCCACTGCTTGTTAATAACGCCTCTCATGGCAGTGAAAAATGAACTCAGGGAAAAGGACATAGCACCCTCAGAACACGAGATGCAAAGTGTGTGTGTGTGGGGGGGGGGAGGGGGTACTGGTGCATATGTGGTCCCTGCCAGGCACCACATCCTTCTTTCTAACTTTTAAAACTAGTAAAAAAATTATCTGTGCCCAGTCCTTGTGTGGGGCTCACAGTAAGATGGAAGATGCATACCCTGTAACTTAGTGAGACATTATTGTAATGCAATGACAATATCAACTGCATTTACGCTACACGGATCCATCATCTAGTCTGGAATATCCCTCTTTAGCAAGTCATTGGACTGAACTTTTACTAAAATATTTATTGAAGTTATAGTAATTTTCAATATTTATGCTGCTGAAATTGGTACAGAGAATGAGATGTGAGAAATATGATAAACTGATCATAAATGTGTGTTGTGCGTCGGAGTGCAGGGGTTTTTTCACTGGCTGCTATGGTATGGATTCAACCAAGGAGGGCTCAGAACACCCTTTATACTTCCTCTTTAGGCTTTGTTGGCCCTCTTAATAGCCCAGTGAGGTACAAGGATCCAGCAAAGTAAAAAACATGGTTTATTAAACAGATATTGTAATTAAATCAGAGTAGGTAAAATACAAGGCAAGGGATGAGAGCTGGCAACAAAACAACGCAAATCCATAATCTATCTTTTTACTTTCCATTATACTAGTTTCGAGGCCACACCAGGTGAACTATCACTTTGCCTGTAGTAGCTTTTCTCCAGCTCTTCCTCCAGCACAGGATGTCCTCTTCCTTGTTGCCTTCTATTCTTTTGCCCCGACATCATCTCTTCATCTATGATTCGCTTCAGATTCCTCTTCATATCTCTCTTGTCCAATCAGAAGACACAAAGGGAGCCTGGGAACTGAAGGCCCATGACCTAATTTAGCTGAGGCTTTCTGGGGCCTGCAGGCCTCAAATTGCCTTGGGCTAGGTCTAGGATCATAACAACCTGGCAGTTCAGTAACCCCCTTGGAAACATAGTGTTCCCCTAAAAATATGGCACTTACTGTGGCTCCCTAGAAATATGCCAGGGTCCTTCAGGGGTGCACTATTCACTTTACTTAAGTTTATTATGAAGTCCAAATTATGGATGGAGCACTTTCTAACTGCAAAAAAAGCATCTGTAGTCAATAATCTTCAGAACACTTTTGATTTAGTACTTTGGGGTCTGTTTCCACAGCTGTATGAGGTGAGGAAAAGGAAATGGAAGAAGTAATAAGGTGAGAGGCTGACTCATCAGATAATCTGAAAGAATCATTTTCCAACCAGAAGAGTTAACAGATCTTCCCACTGAGTATCCCTATAGTTATATCTGTTCATAGTGTTTTCACGTTCTGTAAGTCATTGTTTGGGGATGCCTATTTAGTTTGTATAACTGAAGTGGCCACTGCTTGCTTTCTGTTCTATATTGAGTTCTGGTGGCTGCAGCTCTATGTCTGCTTAGTGGTTCATAGAATAAAATGGAGATGGGGGGGGGGGGGGAAGGACCAGGCATGCTGTCCTGAACTTCTTAAAGGAAACATGAGATAAAAACGTATGGAAAGATCCAAATGTTTGTGCCACAAACATGGATTCTGTTGTCCAAGAAAGTTTTGACTTCTATTTCATTCAGTACTTCCCATCAGTAATGGAGGAGAGTTCATTAACTTTGTTAGAACACAAAAGTTTGGTGTGCCCTATAAAGCAAAGCAGAGCAAAGCACTTCCCAGGGTCCATTTGCTGAGGTTGGCTGTAATAGATTGGCTATCTGAGAAACTTCATCAGCTTCACATTACCAGAATAAGAGATGTTTGGATCCCTCTGGCATATAGCCCTGGCGACTGAAGCCGGCTTGTCTGACACTCTCTGCTGCTCCTGCTGGCAGCTAGAAACCACATGTTTTTAGTGCTGTGCAGCTTAGAGAGAGTGCTGACTTCCTTGGCAACTGCTCTCATCTGCACATAGGCAAATATTGGCAGGTTGAACAGGAAGGAAAGGTAATTTTAAATATATATATATATATATGGATGGATCTGTTGTTTAAGGGGGGGAAATAGAAATGGATTGCTAAAGATTAAGGATGCAAATTAAGGAGCCAGCAAGCAGAAAAGAATATATTATTTCAAGGACAAAAGGCTTGAAATACTGAATGCAAATTCAGGTAGGAAATCAGTAGCTCAGTGCCAGGGGAATGACTTAAAAGTTTGAAGGTATAATTGAATTTGTTTTAATTTATTTTTCTCTCTTTTCCTTTATACTAGGTGCAAAAATATCTGTATTGAAAATGACTGGAAAGGATTGTGTTTCCAGATAACAGTTATTAATCTGTGACTATTTTTCTCACCTAAAAGGGGGGGGGGATCCCTATGCTGATATATACTTGTATTCTCTAGCTGTAACAATTTAATCAAATCTAGAGAGTCCAATAAATGATTTTCTTATTTTTGTATTTCATTTTCTTTTCTTGGAACTGTTATATTCTACCTACTTGTTTCAATTTGTCTTTATTATACGAGAACCGCATTCTCTCCTCCCCCCCCCCCCTCCAGACACATACACACTCACACTCCTGGGCGATGCATTGGCTGAATTAGATTTTTAAAATCAAAATGTAGAGGGGAGGAAGAAATAAACATGGCATGGTGCATGAACTGCATGAACCTTCCATATGATACAGCCTGCCATAAATCATCCTTATGGTTCCGATTCCAGCCATCAGCGGCCGGTATTATTTCTGCAAAGCCTGATGAGTGATTTCATATGCTTAAGGTACCTGTCTGAGGTCAGATGGAACATTGTGATTAAAAGGTAACATTTGAGATATGCCACAAGTCAGGCATGTTCATCCATCCAAATGCTGCTAAGCATCACTTAAGGATTGCTTAATGTTCCAAGGTGTGGGATGTGCTTTAAAAAGAGCCTGCTGAAGCTCACAGACTCTTCAGTCAATTAGGGGCTGATTTCAGATTGTTATTCATGTGACTCAGGCATTTCAGAGGCATCCTTTACATGTTTGGGAGCTGGCTGACAGGTTTGCTTTACTCAGTGTTGGGAAGTTCAACAAAAGAAATCCATTACAGGCTTGATCAAAAGCAAACTGAAGTCCAGTGGAATCATTGCCTACCTAACACGGCCAACAACAAAATATCATACTTCATACTTTTAGCAGAAAAACATTTCCTTTGACAGGAGAACCCTGTTTTCCCCAGGAGTGCCCCCCTCCAAATTTGTTGTCTTGGCTAGTACAAGCAGAAAGGTAAAATAATTAAATCTGCAAAAGAGAAAGAACATATACAAGCCAAATTACAGTTGGTGCTCTTTTTCTGTATTATGACAGGTTATGCTTATGATATAATAGCGGATTGTTCTGCCTTTTCTACGTCATCGACTATACAGAACAGACACTCAGTAAGTGCTGCTTGGGCATAAGACCACAGATTGTCACAAAATGACTGACATTCTTGGAGTAATGCTTAGCCAATTCTTAGCAACTTAGCCAATTTGACTGGCTGGCATCCAGTTCCCAGCTATGCGCCAGTCCTACAATTCTCTCATCCCTTTTTGCTTAAAGCACATCTGTGAACCTAGTATTGTTAATAAAAGCACATAACTTTTGGAGTGTTCCAGAAACTTCACATATATTGTTTCAGCAATCCTCATAAAGTGTCAATATTATTACTACTCCTCCCCCACCCCATTGCAGACTGGAAGATCTGTGATGGAAAAACTGAGATCAGTTTACATTTACCCATTATTCGACAGCGTATGATAGGTCATTCCTTGTTTGTCCTACACAACATGCCTGCCCCCTAACTCTAAAACATCCATGCAGGTGGGCTCTGTGAGTTTTCGATAACAAATCCAGGAATTGATGGGATGGGGCATACATGTAAACAAAACAGGAACACTCTAAAAAGTATGCAAAGAGGAGATACTAATGTGTAACAAGGGTTTTTTCCTCCACATTATGGGCTCAGGTAATATTCCATTTGTAGTTTGTTATACACCCTAAGCTTCTTGTACTTTTGTCCACCATATACATGTGTACCTCTGGTTCAGGTATTAAGCATCCTCACAGGCAAGGCAACTCCCTTGCCATTTGGAGGGCCATAATTAGCAAAGATGTTGTCCAAGCCAGCCCAGAGAGAACGGCTTGCCTATGAACACCTGATGTTTAATCAAAATACATCAAGTGCACTGAGCCAAGGCTTCATGTTCTGCCTCACGGACATTGCAGCATGGCCTGCTGGTTAGAAATTAGTCACTTGTGACTTGGAGAAGATATCAGGCAGTGGGTTTATTCACAGCATCACTATACTGAATCAGACCGTAGGTCTGCCTTATACCGCCTTATACAGAATCAGACTGCAGGCCCATCAAGGTCAGTATTGTCCACTCATTCTGGCAGTGACTTTCCATGGTCACAGACAGAGGTCTTTCACATCACCTGCTATCTGATCCTTTAACTGGAGAAGCCAGAGATGGATCCTGGGATTTCCTGCATCTTCTGTCACTGAGCCTGGCACCTTCCCAAACAATGGCCAGTATGGCGTTTGCAGGACAACTGAAATTACTTATGACTTCTTACAGCTCGCTTTGGCATGTTTTGCTGGGGAAACTTATCCCGAGATAAAGTAATACAAAAATGAGCAGAAAAGTATCTCAGTTGGATGTATACAGGACCTCCAGGTACAGATTCCAATCCAATTTTTCTTTATTCCTGTTCTGCTTCCTGATTCATTCAACAGCAAAGGCAGCAAGAGTGGCTATGTTAGAGTATCTCCTATGCCGACAGTGCCTGAACGTACTGGTAGAACAACGTCAGAGTAAAGGATAGAGTGGAAAGTTGATGTAGAAAGAAAAAAGTATTCCACATATGATTGCATACTCCAGGTAAGGAGAGATGATGTTCAAAGAATATGTAGTAAATATACAACTACAAAATGGCATAGTGCTAAAAAATAGCCCGCCTCTGGTAATTTCTCACCTTCTGGCTCTCTCGCTTTAGTCTGCCTCCTCCTTGTGCTTTTTGTACTCTGAATGCCTGCTTGAAATGGTGGAACGTGCTTTACAGGTGACTCTCTCCTGTCAATCAAGCCAGGCAGCCAATCCCCTTTCCCCATATTCTATAATGGGAATTTCAGCATTCCCATCTTTCTCAGGGTCTGGGGAGGGGGTTGGATTTGAAGAAGAGCCTCCAAGCTTTCAGGGTAGTTTCCTCCCATTATATCCTATGGAGAGTTCATCCCTTAAGATATAATGGAGGTATGGGGGCACCGTCTTCGGGAGCCCCTAGAAGAGGACCTTTGGAACCAAACATTCTGAAATTTGGAGAGGAGTCAGTGAAGAGCCTCCTGGAGCTACCCTGAAGGTTTGGAGGTTCTACCTCAAACCCAATCCCTCCAGACCCCAGGAAAGGCAGGAATGCTGACATTCCCATTATAGTCTATGGCACCATAGACTTTCATGGGCACTGAAGCACAGGCAGCCAGATCGGGTCCTTAGTGAGTCCTTTGACTGGGCAGGGGGGAAAGAATCGTTCCTGATTGGGGGAGAGAAAACTTTAAAGAAGCATGCCTTGTGTTTAAACTGTCTCTGTGTGTGTGTGGGTGGGGGGTTTGCTTTCCCTGCATGATTCAATGCCTATTAGTTGCTCCAGGCAGTTTGCTTTAAAAAAATAAACCTCATCCCCAGGAGAAGGGAGAGGGTGGCGAGTGCGAGGGCAGGACATTGGAGGCAGAGATAGCGCTACTTCAACTCCACACATTTCCTTAGTGTGTGGCTTGCTGGTTGCTCTCCTATAGCTCATGCTTTTTAGATTGGGGAATCCACTTCATGAGATTCCCCAGCTAGTGCTTTAAAATGGAGGATGGAGCTACCAGTTTGCTGCTTGGACGCTGGATGGTGGTGATGTCATGCAAAATGCCAAAAATGTGGCACCTGTCTGACGAAGTGTCCTGTGCACATAAAATTTACACCTAGAATAAAACTTACTTGATCTTATGGGTGCCATTGGACTCAAACTGGGCATGCTTCATAATTATTGAATTGGTGTATCCAGTCTGACGATCGCAGAGGACCTTTGAAATGGCAGTCACCATGCTATCCCCCGTGATACATCCAGCCTTCTTTTTACAATGTTGAGTTGTTGCAACATCACTGCATATGCCCAAACAAAGTGGATCCCATCATTGAAGAAGTACATGAGGATACATTTTGCATGCTTCATAATAATTGAATTGGTGAATCCAGTTGGATAATTACCAGAAGAAGCAGGGGACCTTTGAAATGGCAGAGAAGAACAGAGGCTGTTTGCCATTGCATGTGTCTCCTTACCAACCCTACACTTCCTTGGTAGTATCCTATCCCTGCTTAGTTTCTGAGATCTGACAAGATTGGGCTAGCCTGGTCTACCCAGGTCAGGGCTGCATTTTGTCTATAGCTCTCAAGAAAACAATTTTATATGTAAAAAACTAGAGAAAGGAATTGGTGTTGCTGGAAATAATGACCATTCCTATTTATTTTTGCAAGAAACTTTACTTTCAAATATAATTGCCTGGGGGGGGGGATATTAATAAACATATTTTAACTTCCCATGGGCAGTTACTGTAAACCAGTCTATGACAAATCAGAACCTCCCTTGCCACAAGATAATCCATCTTCAAAGCTATAAATCCCAGTGCCGTCAGCAAATCAAGATGCCTAATTGGTTGAGCATTTACAAACACTTGATAATTAAATTTGTGTTAAACTACGGAAAAGGATTTATGTTCCACTTCATCCAGATTGTTTCCTCATTCTTTCATTTTGCAAGAATGAACAGCTTCCTTTGAAATTCTTTCTGCCTGTTGCATCATTCAGGTGGTTAGATGCATCACATTATGTCAGCAATGTCACATTAGTAGTTCATTCCATTATAATGTGCTTGACACATCATTGAGAAAGTACATCAGGCTCCCCAAAATGCACACAGCCATGTTTGCTTGACACGCAAAAGTCTTTAATGTGGTGGGTTTTAATTAGATTCTCTTTTTTGAAAAAAAATGATTATAGCTTTATAATAATATTTAAAAGGACCTTGCTTCTTTTTGTTGTTGTTGTTCATGTTAAAAATGGATCTGGGCTAGATAATATGTAAGTTTGAAATGAATTATTTTAATATGTACTTTGATAGGTTTATAGTGGCCTCCATATACAAAATTGTGGGCAAACTCAGCCTATCAAAATGTCAAGAGCCATTTATTTAAATTAGAAAAGGTTATGTTTCTGTTTAATTTTCCCTTTGAAATTCATGGAAATTAAAATTAACTAATTTTATCTAGCCATATAAGAATTTTATTTATTTTACTATGACTACTTGATAAGCAAAAGTCTATATAAAGGAAGCAGTTCGTATATTACAGTATCTGTCTATCAGTCTACTGCATTTTTATCCCACCCTTCTTCCAAGGAATTTATGACTGTACAAGGTTTTCCATTGCTCCAATTTAACATTATAGATGGGGCTGAGAGAGACCTGACATGACTGCTCAGTGAGAACAGCACTATCAGGACTGTGATGTGCCCAAGGCTGCATGTGGAGGTGTGGGGAATCAAGCCCAGCTCACCAGATTAGAAGCTATTGCACTTAACCACTACACCAAGCTGGGTTTCTCTGTGCAGCAGTGGTAGAAAAATTAAAATACTGCTGGCCTCTATTCTGTACATTACTTCTGGGTACACCCCAGAAGTGACAATGGGTAGTTCTAGGAAGTGCTGGAAACTCTATGGTTTTACCACAGAGTTTTTGGACTATGTATTGCAATTAGAAGCTCCCCAATGTCCCTACCTCACCAATCCTCCAACTGGTTGCCAGGCTCAACCAATCTAGGGAAGGAACTAGTGCTCTTATGTCTGCTTCTTCTCTTCAGTTACTAAATGTATGGATGAGTAGAAGGCCATTGTCTTCAGCTCTTAGTGATAAATGCACCATCAATTATAATCTTTTTAAAGGGACAGAGCAAAACATTTGCTAAGACTTGTTAACATTTACAGATCTCTGAGCTGTAAGACTAAAGTCAACAGACAATCTGCACTCTCTTGGAATGTGAAAGTTGGAGAAATAAAAGCCCACAAAGAGGCTCTGCTTTCTCAATTCATTTCTATGTCACTGCAGAGAATATCAAAGAGGGCAATTTCTCCAAATCAGGAGACACTGGTGTCAACCTACCACCTGAATGGAGCAGTAATTGAAACGTTCTCACGGAAAATGACATTTAGAACTTAATGCAGAATTTTGTTTTACACGAGAAATGTATCTCTGAAGTATAATAGAAACCAGAACATAACAAACCAGAAAGTTGACTGGCAGAGTTTTCCCTCTCCCTCTCCCTTTTTTTTTTTTTTTTGTTAAACCAGCTTTCATGTTGACCTCTACACTCCACAAACTTAAAATCTGTTTCACATCAGAAGCTGCAGGGACACAACAGTACATGGGAAATGAATAGGGATGGAAGTTTATAGAGGACCAGTTCAGTTTTTTGAAATCCAGTGGGATTCATGACATAACCAAAGAGCAACAAACAGCAGGTGATAGGAAAGATTCAAATAAAAACATGGATACTTTGAACTCAGATGCTTGCATTGATTGACTGCATATTTTCCAGCCAAAGGGTACGGGTTGTTTGTTTTTAATTTTTTTTTAAGAAAACATATCAATAAAAACCAAAAATAGGTTTAGGAATACGGATATGGAAGAGAAGGAAGCCAGAGGAAAATGAGTTTCAAAAACAGTTCAAGTATGGGAATTATACTTGAATTATGTAAGTAATTGAATTACCATTAATGTGAATGTATTTGTATACATTTTACCAGTAATATTATATATTTAAAGGTACTTGAAGCATGATACAAAGTGATCAAAACATCCCAGAAACCTAATAAAATATGATAGAAGAGAAGACCATAAAAGTATACAAATCATCCACCATTTACATCTAACAACGTAATCCTGTGTACAGTTAAGCCAAACAATTCAAATTAGATCAAACTAAATTTGTATAGGAATGCATAAGACTTCCTTATTTCAATCACACCACTTTGGTGTAGTGGTTAGGAGTGTAGACTTACTTCTAATCTGGCATGCCAGGTTCGATTCTGCACTCCCCCAGATGCAGCCATCTGTGTGACCTTGGGCTCGCCACGGCACTGATAAAACTGTTCTGTCCGAGCAGTGATATCAGGGCTCTCTCAGTCTCACCCATCTCACAAAGTGTCTGTTGTGGGGAGAGGAAAAGGAAGGTGACTGTAAGCTGCTTTGAGCCTCCTATGGGTAGAGAAAAGTGGCATATGAGAACCAACTCTTCTTCTTCTTCTAAAGCACAACTGTAAAAGCTTAATTTGTGAAAGATCTGAAATTGTATGGTGAAGATCACCAGATCAAACCTCCCAAAATGTATTTGTCTTTCCTATTCCTAGTATAAACCAGTTCAAAAGAGCTTCAGTGCATTGGAAAGAAACAGCAGTTTTTATGGATTGCACTGGTTTCTGCCTTCTATACAAATGATTCCATAGTATCATAAAAACAACATAAAATATCAATGCAATGGCTTTATTTAGCAAGGGATTGCAGGAGGAGCATCTGCACAGCAAAAGGAACTGTTGTCCAAGACCTAGTCCAAGCAAATGGGTCAAGATAGCATAAAGGGGTTCCTTTTTTCTGGTGCTGGGACCTTTACGTATCCTACTAGCTACCACTTCAGTCCTGAAACTCATGGATTCCATTCATATGTGCAATGTCATTTGACAGAGATAACACTTGTAATGCTCAGTTGTTCTCTAACAATGTTTCCAATGAAAAGTAAAAGTTAGAGCCCTGGTAAGATGAGGCCACTCCATGGAAATAACCTTTGGCTTGATTCTCACTGCAGTACACCATCCTAGTGTTTGGCTTGTGTTTCCTCTCCCCACCTCTTCTGCCCCACATCATGTGATATTGTTACTCAGACTTCCTTTGGGTGTCACTTGGGTGTCATGTGATTTGTTACTTTGTTTTGCAGGTCCATACAGTGCTCAAGCCTGAAAGGACTGGAGAGCAGATGTTATGACTGCTGCTTTAAGTCATAATGCATGCTGTCATAGTTGGTAAAATTTAGGATTTAGTGCATTTGAAATTATTATTGTTGCAGTCATTGCCAGGAGGCACAATATATTCACCGTACATTTTATTATTTCCTATCAATAAAAACTTGGTGAATCTGGTTTAGTTTTCTCTCCGATTCTTGCTCTTTTCTTCTGAAGATATGATTTCAAGAATCCCTTACTGGTGTGTGTGTGTGTTTTTTTTAATGGCAGTCTTTGCCAGCAGTGATTCAACACATCATTGCCATCTGCAATGAGGTGATAAGACCTGTATTTATATCTGCCAGGGGACCTACAATGGATGATAAAAAGAGTCACCATCAAAAAGTATAATTCTTTGCCATGGGGTGTGTATCAGCATTTTTCTTGATTATTTCTGACAGTATATCTATTGCACTGCAAGCTTTCACAAATGACAAACATGACGGAAAAGGATGGTTTATGAGGCACAGCCAGCAGAATACATTTCCTGTTAGATATTCCCATTAGAAATCTTGAAAATCTTTACAGAGCAAAGAAAGAGAGCAAGGTTCAACATTTATCTATTTGGATGCAATGGTCATCTTTGGCATAAAAAATATATTGCAGCTGAGAAATCCTAGCCCATTGATTGTGGATCTGAAAACACATCCAGTTCATGATGGGACAGGTCTATTTTGTAAGCAAGAGGGCAGGCATACACAACCTTTTTTGACCATACGCTAACCTCTACCTGGGAACATGTCAGTATGCTAGCATATAAAAGTTGAGGCCACAATGAAGATTGTACTTGGCCAGATGCCCTGGAAGTAACCTGAGCTCCAGCATTATTCCCAGACCAACAGGAGCTTTTCTTGGCCCCTAGGATGGAGAATGATAATAACTCCAGCATTTAAAAAACCAACCCAGCATAAAAACCAGAGGCCATAAAAACAGACTACTGGCAAAACAGCATTAAAAGATACTCCGTAATTAAAAACCTGAAGGGATTGAAATATTTCAGCCTGGCATCTATAAGGAAACCATGTGGATGTCAGGAAAGCCTCAAGGAAGAGCACTCCATAAGCAAGATGCTATTAATGAAAAGGCCCTGTCTCCAAAGGCCACCCATCTGAAGGTGGGGCATAGAGAACAGGGATTGTGCAGGGGACCTTAACCAGATGCCTGGACAATATGAGAGGTCTGAAGACTTTCATGTAGTACTTCATCTGATAGCACCAGAATCTGATTTGCTGTTAGTCTCAGATCTGGTTTATATGGACTGATCCTTGGGAAGCTGGTGCTGGATCATAATGCCTAATTTATTTAGATAACTTATAACCTTGCTTTTCTCCCTAAAAAAGACCTAACAAAGTTGATAAAAGCAGAACAGTAGATGTTGTGCAGCAGGGAAGATGTTCCCCCAACAAATCCTTGTGACTGGTGTACTGATAAACCTTTCAGTCTCTTCCAGCACTTTAATAAAAAGTAAGATGACCAGAAGGGCACCTCGGAAAGTGAAGTGGAAAGTCATTTTGAGAGCTTAGTTTATCTGAGACTAAGGCAATGGAACACACAAGCAAGGTCTGGGGTCCCCCCCCCCTGTATCAGGTATGAGTTTTGGATTCTCCTCAGCTCCTGTGTGTGCAGTGCCTAATTAAAACCAAGACCATGACACACTTGGAGAAGGGCTTTCAATTTTCCTGTCTGTGTGGTTTTCCTAATCTGAAAATGTGCCAGTGGAACATTAACTATGGAATTTAAGTGTGCCTTTGGATACATGGCCTAGCAGACCAAATTACAATATCTCCCCTGGGTAGTGATTGGTTGGTAAAGGGATATGGGAGTGAGGGTGGTTGAAGTTCCTTCTCCATGTTCACCATTGTATTCCAAATCAGGTTTCACAAGTGCAGAAAGTAAGGTGAACCCATAAATCACATTTGAGTATCATCTATGAACCCCAGACCCAATCTGTGCACTCATGGCTTTTTGCCTCCTGATGAGGGTGCAAGGGAAAGCAAAACAAACTTCTCCCTCCATTCCTTGGCTTGTCAATCACAACAAGCCACCAATCACAGCACAGCAGTTATCTCATGGACCAAAACTTTCTTCCTCATGTGGAAATGGTCTAATTTTCCAGTACTGAACTGAAAACTGTCATTGGCTACCATTGGCTATGTTTTGATTGCAGAATAGTTTCAGTATATCTCTTTGATGACAACATTTGAAATCCTGCTCAGTTTTATACTAGAAATAACTATGCCAGCTGCATTAGTGCTATGGATTTTGGATGCTATTCAGCCAGAATTCCAGAAACCAGATAGGATGTTTTCTGGCTCATTCTCTGAGGGGATCTGCAAGCCAAGTGACTTCAGAGTATGACTTCCACTTAGGTTTGCCAGTTTTGGGTGGGGAAAAACCTGGAGATGTTGGGGGTTGAGCTTGGTGAGGGCAAGTTTGGTGAGGGACCTCAGCAGGGTACAATGCTACAAGGTCTACCCTTTATGGCAGCCATTTTCTGCAGGGGAACAAATCTGTGTTGGCCGGAAATCAGCCTGGAGAATGGCAACTCTACCTCCACACCTCTGATTATCGAAATATTTTGAAAAATCAATTTCTAGGTAAACAAGAGAGTCTGCAATGAAATGTGCTGTAGAATACCGGACAGTTCTTTGCCAATGTGTCCTGTGGGAATTAAGGATGAAGAGAATCAACATTATTTAATTTCAGTGTGGTTGGAGCCATTGGAGAAGCTGGGAAAACAGAGAAGAGACTGTTTTGTAATGAGAAGACAAGGAGATGGGGATGTTTTCATTGCTGGCTTTTATCTGTATAGCTGCCCTTGAGGGCCCATACAACATAGCAGGCATCTCTGCAATCCCAATTCCCTACAGACACAGAACCATCCTCTAGTTAGACAACTACCACCTGGTTAGATTTCTGATGGTGCTTTTGAGGATGTAGGCACATGCCTCATGGGATATATATATATGGGAAATACAAAGTAACTGTTCTGTGCTGTCAAATTTGAGAAATACACTTGATAACATCCTTTGCAATTTTGCTACAGTAAATGGCAATTTTTCTCTTGCTATCCACTGAAAAATTATACAGCCTGAAGAAAAAGTGTGTGTGTGTGTGTGTGTGTGGGGGGGGGGGAGAATCTCACAAACCTTCCAATGAGGTTTTTACTTGAAATTTACTTATATTTAACACAAACAGAATAGAAGCTTTTAAATTATTGCTTATTGTTTCAGAATGTGTTTGACAGCCTTAAATGTTTAAGCTAAACAGATGCAGTTCTGAGAAAACCTATGTTACCAGCAGTAAAAACAAAAGCCCATAGGGATCATAGCAAAAACAAATCATAAAAAGCATTAAAGACATTTATTTAAATGAGAGAGAAGGAGAGGGGGGAGAGAGAGAGAGGATTTCTGTGTGTGTTTTGAAGACACAACCACCAAACTATGAAACATATAGTTAAAGCATTTGGGACTGGCTAGGGGGGGGGGGAAGTGACATATTCCCTGGTTAAATAAAGCTCTAAGGCAGTCTAAAGCATATGAATAGTTCTTTCACAGGTCACAGATTCTATTCAGTTCTTGGACACTGTTCTTATCCAACAGAAACAGACAGACCTAATTAATATTCTGTACATACCTGGGAGAACATTCTTACAGAAATCCATCCTCCAGTGGCTTAGAATATTTTTTTAAAAAAATAACAAATAGCAGACAGTAAAAAATTGTGACTAGTTAATGTACTGTAAACACAATGATACTATTAAAAGTTTAATTTAATAAAGGCACTACTACTCAATAGACTTGTTTACCCCCAATTCCCTTCCCTTTAACTACCCAACAGTTCTGTGGTGTATATTAAAGTTGAACTGTGAAGTCATTGTGCAAGTAATTATATTCTTGGCACTTTTCTGAACATAATATAACAATTACCACAGCAACTGCATTTTTTATTAGGCTTCTCCACGGAAGATGCAGATTACTATCAGGGACAGAAGGCACTTCAAGATGATGCTAATATTTGCTCAGTCTCAGATGCAGCCAGCTGCAGACCAGTATAAAACTGGTACCATGTACATCAGACAGGCCGTGAGCCTGCTGGTGGTTCCTAAAAGGAAGGGCTTGGATGGATGATACACTTTCAGAGACAGAGATGCCTTTTGCCTGATCCTGTATAGTCCAGGCTAGCCCTGTCTCATCAGAAGCTAAGCAGGGTCAGCCCTGGCTAGTCTGTGGAGGCAGGCCATGGCAAACTGTCATGTCTTGCCTTGAAAAGCCTTCACCGTAGCTATGTCAGCTATGACATGATGGAAAAAAAGAGGTATTTGTAAAGAGGAAGAGTCTGAGACCTGCTATCCTTCTGCAGCCACATGAGCTCATTAGTCCCTTTAAAAAATGAATCAACTATTTGGCAGTTTCCATTTTGTTCAACACCTTGAGTATGCTAAAAAGGTAGGGATGTATATTGCACAGACTTGCATGGAGCAGACTGGGAAGATAAAATAGCTTGGGAAAAGGGCTCCAATCCCAAACTATGGAGAAAGGGAGAGAAGGCCAGTCCATCAACAATACATGGCTAAATCAGGTATGCTCTTGCAGGGAGGGGCTCAGTAGGCCTGCATGCCCCCTTCTTCACCTGGCATACGGCGAGTGCTGCTGACTTGCAGCTGCTGCCACCTGCCCTGCATGGTGTGAGAACCTGCTCTATTTTGGGGCTGAGGTGGGCTGGTGGGGGAGCTGCCTCTTCTCCTGGTGGCCTTAATGGCGGAGCCCCCCCCCCCTGAACTTGCACACTGAATCACAGACTACAACCTTCACATACATTTAGTTGTGGGAGATGAGTAGTGTATGATATTTTAGCAGCATATATATATTTAAACATATATATTTTAGAAACTGTATGTTATTGTCCACTCTGGGATTTAGAGTAGATTAAAGTATAAAATAGAATAAGGTTACTATATTCCCTGTTAAAAAAAAAACAGGCAAACTTAGGCTGTAGGATTGTCTGTCTGTCTGTCTGTCTGTTTAAATACCACCTTCGTCTTGCGTCCCAGGATGGTTTACAGAAAACTTGAAAAACAGAATACAGGTAAAAAACATTGCTCAATAATAACAGCAGATAACAACAGTAGTAACAGTAACATTTGGTGATAATTATTTTCCTGAATTAATAATCATCTCTCCGCTTGACTGTTTTAATACAGAGTATTTTAAATTAGCATTATTATTACAACAGAATTTTATATTATTACTAGCTTCAAAGCCCGTTCCTAAGAATGGACCTTGAAAGGCCTTGAAAGGGTTCCTTCCTCTGGCCCCTGGCCAGGCTACGTAAAGTGGCTTAGGGGTGCAGCTCACAGCCAGATCAAATGGGGTGGGCCCTGCTTAGCAGGCCAAGAGACCCTCGTTAGCAGGCCCAGCCTAGCAGGCTAAGAGGCCCTTGTTAGCAGACCCACCACTATGCTCCTTTGCCCAGGGCCCTCTCCCCTTACCTGCTGCTGGCTCTACGCATTGAGGTGTGTCTGAGAGGCTAGAGTCCAGGGATGGAGGGCGGGAGCTGCATGGGTAGGACCAATCAGGGTGCTACCAGCTTTGCTGTTTCACAACAGGCTGTTTCACAATATATAGAGGAACCATGGATAAGGATTATTATTATTATTATTACTAGTATCAAAGCCCATTTTAACAATGGACTTTGAAAGGGGCGGCAGGCAGGAGGGCATGAGAGGGTGGCCGCGGCTCCCTTTGGCCCACAAAGTGGGCTGATGGGAGTGGAAAGCCTCTCCCCCTGCCGGCGGTGACAGGGCTTTGTAGCCTGCAGGGAAGCTGCAACCCCCCCCCCCCGGCTCCCTCCCAGCAGGAGTGTACTGCGGGCCACAAAGCCCTGTCACAGCCTCTCTCCTTGTGGGCAACAATGGAAGCCGCAGCCACAAGGCTTCTAGCAGGCAAGGAGGGAGGGTGGAAGTTGGAGGGAGAGGGCCAATCAGGGTGGACCTGGATGGACAGGGCCCTGGACAGTCTCCTCCCAGGAGCCTGTTTCTCAAATATAAGGGAGCGAAATAGTTTTAAGGATTACTTTGTGTCACACTGCCTGACTGTCACAGTGTCACAATCTCTGATTGTTCTCATCTCATATATTTATATATATTGTGCATACATGAATGACAGCATATGACTAATTATCACATCTCCTCTCTATGCATGCATGGAGGCAGCATTCGGAGTGACTCCTATGCATAAATCCTCCATTGTCTATAGCAGGCTAGACATTATTTTAATCTAGAGCACAGACCTCTTTCATCAGAATAATAAGCTATAGCCAAGAAGTAGTAGCAATTAATAGAAAGGGAAATATCAAACTATCTGCCTGCTGAAATATTTCAGTGTGTGGCAGTTTGGCTGAGTGATTACAGCTTGAAAATAGCTGTCAAGAGTTTAGTGTTAACACACTAATATGGCAAAATGCATAAAAAAATCCCATCAAGATAAATAGGTCCATTTATTTACAAGATGTGGAGGGAAACCAAGTTTCTTTGTCCTGCCACTTTAGAGTCCCTTGAAAGCATTTTTCCCCATTTTATTGTCTTTTAGATGCAGATCCTCCACTGCTTAAGTATCACAAAAGCTACTGGTAACAAACTCCTAAATATATAACAGATGTGTAAGTGCATCTTGGGATAAATACATTAAAGACAATTAACTGCCATCATACTCCTGAATTACAATTTCACCCGCTCCTGTACTGTACACCTGTGGCTTGTTAGCAATGCAGTGCATCTTTTAAAGCAGCAGGAAGGTTCAAAGGTCCTTATGCGAAATCTGTTCCCTGCACTTCTCAAATATTCTTCACATAAATGCACAAACAAACAAAAAGAAGAATAAATACAAGACATGAGTTATCAGCTAGTCTTTTCCAAAGAAATGTGGGACAGGAACAGAAAGGCAGAGCTGGAAGGGAACCACTAAAGTCATCTATGCGTGTGCCATAAAAGAGAACAGAAAACAGGAACAGAGGGACCCTCGGCCTAGTTCTAATTTCCTTCCATTTGGTTGCTGGAAGCCAAGACTGATCCTTGGCACACGCCACTCAAATGCTCACTTGGAGCTGCATGGAGAAATGTACAGAAAAGGCAGAGCTGTTGTTTCTGTCATTGTTCCTGACTCCTTTCCCCTCTGGGTGAGAACCGGCAAGAGTTTTATGGGGTGGGGTCATTCAAACAGGGGGAACAGACAGCCACTGCTGGGACACCATTTCTGGTGCAAAACTGAAATGCATCAGCATGATGCTCTAGGATTCCACCCAACTTCTAAGATTTTGCCATATAGTTTTAATGGAACCCCCGATGGTCATGCACCATCACTGCAATGTTAACTGCTTTCCGTTTTTTGCCTCTTGCTAACTTGTTCTTCCCCAGTGAGTGAGTGTATGTATGTATGCATGAATATCTCTCTCACTGATTATAATGTCACAATCTACTTCACAGATCAACAGCATAAAATAAATTCTTTTAAATAAATGTGCAGATTGTTTTCCCTCTCTTACAGTTGACCTCCAGACAATCAAGAGTCATTCCTTTGGAGAAAATAGCTGCTTTGGAAGGTAGCATTATACCTTGCCGAGGTACCTTGCTTCCCCAAGATCTGCCCTCCTCAGGCTCCATCCCTAAAATCTCCATGTTTTTCCCAGTCCAGATTGGCAGCTCTAATGCATGCTGGATGTACTTACTATTGGCCACTTCATGGTCCAGAGGAATCCAGCCAAGGGGCTGTAGTGGAAGTTTGAAAGACTGGGAATGGAAGAAAGGAGGACTTTGATTAGAGAAAGGAGTTTTTCCTGTGTGCATCAAAGCAACAAATTCAATATCTAAAAATGGAATCACCCTTTTGCACCATCCTGCTAAAGAAAGCCTGTTTACTAACAGTCTTTTGCCTTGTTTTCTAATTTCTATTGTTTTTCAGCTACTTTCCCTAGTCCAATAGAGTACTGAAATACACAAAACTACCAGTAGCTTCTGGTCTAGTCCATTTCACTATAAAGCAAACTGTTTCTTTAACGTTAAAAAGCGATATACAAAAAAAGTGACTTTTAAATACAGTTAATTCACATCAGTCGCAAAACAGCTGAAACAAAAGCCAGCACAAATCAGGTCCTGAACTGGTCCATGGAGATTCAACATAATTTTGACGGCCATTTATTTTAAGACGAGAAGAATAATCCAAGAGTTACCAGTGGCATAAATGTTATTTGAGCAGTGCTCTGCAATGCACATCATTTTTAATTCCCAACTTTGGGAATTCATTAGAGGCCTAACTAAAAATGGCATGGATCTATGCAAAAGTACAATTAAGCCTCTGGCTTTATGAAATGGATGTTTATATAAGTTAAAGAAACTACTGGAGAGCTGTTCTATAATCACACTTAAAGCTGTAATGGTTCCTGGAAGGATTATTCTTTATTAAATATGCAATTGCCTTTTTTCAGTAAGCCCCAAATGGGAATTTGATAGAAGTCTCTGTAAAGAAATGAGGGGAAAAGACAAATAAAAAAACATTGGACAAATGGTGCTGTATCTAATTTCAAACGAAGAAAATCTAGCATTAAAATTGCACTTCCTGGTTACCAGAGCAGGGGCATTAATGTTATTGAGTTGTCACTATGCTTGATTTATTCATTAACATATATCTTATTCTATCAAATGTCCAAATCCCTTAAATCCTATTTCTACTTCTCTTCCACAAGACAATTGTAACATCCATAAATTAAGTCTCTGTTATCAGACACCATAATTATCCAGGGTTCTGTCATATGAAAGCCATTCTCATTTCGTCAAACTTCTCTCTTGTTCAATACATGGACAATTCCCTGTTGATTTTTTCGCTTTTGGAAATGAATGCCAGCATAACCCAGAACACGTCTATCTCTAGAACAGAGTCTGTTGGATAAGGTGGGGTAGTTGTCTCAGGGCCATTGTGAATTTTGCTATTGGCCATTCTTATTTTTTTAGACTAGTAATAAACATGTTCCTCACTTCAATCCATTGCTATTAGAAGGTTCTATCAGAGAGGAGCCACCATCTGCCCTCATCTGATATGACTGCTAGAGCACCACTTTAAGAAACTGGAAGGGGCCGAAGCTCCACCCCTATGCAAATGAGATGGTGGTAGACAGCAAATCAGAGGTCACACATGGAGTTGCAAGGGGAACTCTGGTTCAAAAGTGAGAGGTCGGCAACATGGCTAGCCAGTGATATAGTAGGGGATTTCCTTATGTGAATGGAATAGCAACAGTCTTACAGTGACTATTCCCCAGCACTTAGGGGCACTGTGGCACAATCAAGGCTGCCTGGTTACATGTAAGCGATACAGCTATTATCACAAAGAGCCCAAATGCTGTACAAGACAACCGATTTAGAGTTTCTGACTTAACAAAATATATGTATGCAGTGTGCTGGGAAAGGCCTGCAGACACTATTTCACCCCATCTCTTTGAAGGGCTTCTGTTTCTTTAACATCTCAATTTTGAGACTTTGGGCCTACCTGTAAAATGGTGGTGTTAATTATTTTTTCCCTCACGCAAACATTTTCAAAACTTTACCACTTATAGTTGCCAAATGCATATAAAACTCTGGCTTTTTCTGGGAAGGTGCCTCAATGATACTTTGTCTTCACCGTGCGCATGTTGGGTGCCTAGCTTGAAGTGCCAAATAAAAACGTCTCTGTTTTTGCTCAGATTCTGGCTGATTGCTGTCTCTTTAAGGGTCTCATTCTCATTACTGCTCCATGGATATTTAATTATTTTGGAGGAATTGTCGTTACAGAAAACTGTAACTGTTCTTTCTTGTTTTGCTGCTGGCTTTTGTGCTGTTGGGTTCTGTTTAAGAAGAAGAAGAAGAAGAGTTGGTTCTTATATGCCGCTTGCTCTACCCGAAGGAGGCTCAAAGCGGCTTACAATCGCCTTCCCTTTCCTCTCCCCACAACAGACACCCTGTGAGGTGGGTGAGGCTGAGAGAGCCCTGATATTCCTGCTCAGTCAGAGCAGTTTTCTCAGTGCTGTGGTGAACCCAAGGTCACCCAGCTGGCTGCATGTGGTGGTGTGCAGAATCAAACCCGGCTTGCCAGTCCGCACTCCTAACCACTACAGCAAACTGGCTCTCTTTAATATATAGACTGTATTGCAAGCCATCTTCCAAGCTTTATTCTGAGAGCTATATAAAAATCATTTTAAAAATCAATGTTGGCAGGCAAACCTCTGTTTGAACTATTTATAATTCTTTTTATGAAACTGCTATAACCATGTTAATGTGCCTTGGGATGACTGTTCTGTAATGACGATTAAGAGGCACCATTTTAGTGACTACTGTCTCAGGAATTCTATTGGGAAGATAAACAAATGAACACCACCGGCATTTACTCATGCACGCCCCCCCCTTTCCCCCGCCCCCCCCCTTTCCCCCATTCATTCCCCACCTCCAGAATAGTGGAAGAAAAAAAAGAGCCCGGGGTTGAAATCTCATAATAAACCCTGAGTGCATTTGTTGTTTATACTTCCTGCTCTGCAACTGAGATAGTCCCTAAAGAGGGAGCAGGCTGACGATTGGTTGGACAACTCTATAAGGGAAGTCTCAAGACTCTTGTCAACCTTGCTGTCTAAATTACTTAAGCAGGACTCAAAGGGATTTAAAGGGGACGAATGACATGACAAACAATTATATTCTATCACACTATTTAGAACAATGCCCTTTCAAATTATTGTTCCACCCAGACTGACACATCACTGTAATCCAAGGGATGGATCTAGGGATTTACAAGTTAGATCGTGCACAGCTTGTAGGCATTTTTTTTTTAAAAAGAAAAATAGAAATAAAGAGCTGACATTCAGGAAATATAGAGCATCTCAAGGATAAATTCTTCTGGGATGAGCTTAATTTATCAATGTCAATAACAACGGTGAACACATCGCAAGAATGCATGCATATTAATTGAAAATAATTCAGATTAAATCACTGCAGTTTGACATTTTGAGATAGGCACTTTATCTTTTCAAGAAAGAGAGCCCTATAAAATCTTTAATCTGAAAACACATCTTAATTGCATGTTATCACCTCCTAATTGCTTCTATATTATATTAAACATTTTGCTAATTACTAGCCTGATCATGGTGTAAATAGCTCCAGGCTAGGGTTTTACAGCCAGCTGCAGAAAAACTGGGCACAATGAGGCCCAGGACAAGACTTGATGATTTGGTTTTGAATCATGGGCTAAGAATCATTATCGGTAGCTACCTCTCTTCTTCAAGTATCCAAAAAAAGGAAGCAGCTACAGGGATCAGACTACTTTGGAGATATATGGTTTATTTCTTGTTCCTCCCCTCTACATACCTGGAAGGAAAAGCAAATTCAATCCTTTAGGAGAATATCCAACACCAGAGCCAAATATTTGCTGCATGTTTGCTGCATTTGCCTACATTCAATAGGCAAAATATTGGCATTCAGTATTTTCAATATTCTCCTCCCAACGTTTTCCAGAGGTGATTTGGAGTTACATTTATTCATTTAATATCAAATGTGTATATACCCACCATTCTCTGGAGCATCTCAAGACTAAGGATGGATGTAGATTGGAAAATCCTGGTTCAGTTTGGGATCTGGGGTCTTCCAGAACTCTGGACCCCCAAACTTAGACAACTCAACTGCCCAAAATGAATCTGGGGAGCAGTTGGATCACTAGCACCAAAGGCCAGGGCATTCGCTGGCAGGGGCTCCTGGGAATTGTAGTCCACGGACATCTGGAGGGCCGCAGTTTGACTACCCCTGCTTTAAACCATTGAATAAGTGTAGTAGAGGAACAACCACTGAGGAAAATTACCCATTGAAAACGGGAGACATCTAGAAACCGTTCAGGTTGGATCCTACAATAAAACAACATAGAAAGAAGAGACTTTTTACTTTACTTTTCTTTTTTCTGTATAGATTTTGAAAATATTGGTAGTAGCACTGGGATAGGTTTTTCTGCCTTTTTGGTAGTAGGGGGGAGAAAAATAGCATTCTAAAATGGCTTCCAGGAGCAGACGTTATCTCCCCAGCCTGAGTGTGGGGGGAGACATGTCCCCTTCCACACTCAGACCAGGCTCCTAGGAGGTTCCTAGGAGGGTCAAAATATGGATAATGTGCTCAAGCCTCTGTTGGGTAAAACATGTTGTTAAATTAAATATTAATATTTATTTAAATTAAAAACCCAAGGCTTAAAATACAGCCTCATTAAAATCCAAGCGTACATTCATACTAATGAGACCACTGACCGGACGCATTTCGGCATTGCTGTTTTTATCAATGTTCAGGCATAAATAAATTAAGCAGCATACATAAAATACAGGGACATATATGTTAAATTGTTTCCTTTACATACAGTGATATAATATGTTAACTATGTAGGACACAGAGCCTCTTGTGGCGCAGAGTGGTAAGGCAGCCGTCTGAAAGCTTTGCCCATGAGGCTGGGAGTTCAATCCCAGCAGCCGGCTCAAGGTTGACTCAGCCTTCCATCCTTCCGAGGTCGGTAAAATGAGTACCCAGCTTGCTGGGGGGTAAACGGTAATGACTGGGGAAGGCACTGGCAAACCACCCCGTATTGAGTCTGCCAAGAAAACGCTAGAGGGCGTCACCCCAAGGGTCAGACATGACTCGGTGCTTACACAGGGGATACCTTTACCTTTACCTTTATGTAGGACACTAAGGAGCTTAATTGATTGTATGAATCAGGCCAGATAAAATTATTTGAGGCCTCTTATGTTTCTCAAGTAGGCCATGGTCCAGATAAGCACCTATAACGATTATAAGCTGACTGACCTAATGGGTGAGTTGGTTGCCATTGCTTGGGACTATTTATTTATTTATTTACTCATTTAATTTATATACTGCCCCTCACTACAATATCTATCAGTGATTCGAGAGACTTCAGCTGAGACTATATTTCTGAAAGGCAAGCCCTAAGCCCTGCATTTATGTCATGGTTTACATTAGCAATCCCCAACCTGTGGGCCGCAGACCACCAGTGGTCTGTCGACTAATTGGAGATGGGCCCCGAAGGACGCCCCCGGCCCTTTACTTCATGCCCCCCGGCCCTTTACAACACACTTCGGGTGTCATTGTCTCCCATCACTCCCAGATGGGACTATCTTGTTGCAGAGAACCAAGCTCAGGGTTCCCATTGATTTGTCATTGTCATGAGTTAAAATTTCCATGAAAATAAAATGTTCCTTATGATCATTGTTGTGGTGTGTCTGTATCTTATTTTGAAGGGATGTTTAAACATTACCATAGTGATCAGAGAGTGTTAGGGCAGTGGTTGAGAGTAGAATGTAAACAATACACTGAACCTGTTTTACATCAGAAAAAATATAATACAGTACAACAGTGGTAATAATAAGAAAAATAACAGTTTATCAAAGTAATGATTAAAAAGTCGATGGTTGAGTACAGGTACATGGATTGCTGGGGGGGGATTACGGGAGGTTGAGAGGGGACATGACAGCCCTCTTTAAGTATTTGAAATGTTGTCACTTGGAGGAGGGCAGGATGCTGTTCCCGTTGGCTGCAGAGGAGAGGACACGCAGTAATGGATTTAAACTACAAGTACAATGATATAGGCTAGATATCAGGGGGGAAAAATTTCACAGTCAGAGTAGTTCAGCAGTGGAATAGGCTGCCTAAGGAGGTGGTGAGCTCCCCCTCACTGGCAGTCTTCAAGCAAAGATTGGATACATACTTTTCTTGGATGCTTTAGGATGCTTTGGGCTGATCCTGCGTTGAGCAGGGGGTTGGACTAGATGGCCTGTATGGCCCTTTCCAACTCTATGATTATGTGATTCTGTGATTCAGTGGCCCAGTGTTCTTGCAGATTTCTATCAGCTTCAACCAAATGCCTGGCAGAACAGCTCCCTTTTACATGCCCTGCAGAACTGTTTTAGTTCTGTAAGGGCCCTGATCTCCTCTGGGAGCTCATTCCACCAGGTGGGGAACAGGACAGAGAAGCTCTGGCCCTGGTTGAGGCCAAGCAGGGTTCTTTTGGGCCAGGAATCATTAGATGATTGGTGGTGGCAGAGCACAAGGCTCTTTGAGGGGCGTAGGCTGAAAGGCAGTCCCTCAAGTACACTGGGCCCTGACCATGTATGGCCTTGATGGTAATTACCAAAACCTTTAGCCTGATCCGGAATTCGACTGGTAACCATTGCAGTTGATGGAGAGTGGACCGAATGTGGGACCTCTATGGTGTTACTATGAGAACCCTGGCTGCTGTGTTTTGGACCAGCTGTAGCTTCCAGATCAAAGCCAAGGGCAGGCCTCCATAGAGTGAGTTGTAGGAGTCCAGTCTAGATCCCTGCGGCTAGGTGTTCTGGGGCCAAATAGGGCGCAAGTAGCTTGGCATGGCAAAGGTGGTAGAATGCCAGCTACACTACCTTCATGACCTGAGCTTCCATTGACCTGAGCTTCCAGGTAAGCATCCAGGATCACACTCATATTGCTGGCAGAGTGAGCTACTGAGAGCTGCCCACCATCCAGGGTATGCAGATGTGCTTCCTCGTAAGGTCCCTTCCTACCCAGCAACAGGACCTCTGTCTTTGAAGGACTGAGCTTCAGATGACTGCTTGAGCCATCTCATCACTGCTTCAAGGCAGCTGGCTAATGTTTCTGGGGGAGAGTCAGGCTGGTCATCCATCAGGAGGAAGAGCTGGGTGTCGTTTGCATATTGATGACAACCCAGCCCAAACCTCTGTACCAGTTGGGCAGGAGGGGGCATGAAGATGTTGAATAAAATAGGAGAGAGGACTGCTCCTTGTGGGACTCCACAAGTGAGTTGTCGGCAGCTTGATGATCTCTCTCCTAATTCCCTATGTCCACGACCCTGAAGGAGATCAGCCATTGAAGGACTGTTCCCCATATGGGTAGAATTCTTGCATTGGCAAGGGGGCAAGATAGGAGCTCATGGTTGACTGTGACAAACTCTGCTGAGAGATCTAGTAGTATCAGCAGCTGACCCACCTCAGTCCAGCTGTCAACAGAGGTTGTCCGTCAGGGCAACTAGCACTGTCTCTACCCCATGGCCAGGTCAGAAACCAGACTGAGATGGGTCTTGGACTAAAGCTTCTTACTGGTATGCCAATAGTTGACCAGCGACAGCCCTTTCCACCATTTCTTCCAGAAATACTAAGTGCAAGACGGGTCAATAGTTGTTGAGCTCTTGCAGGATTTTCTGTAGTTCTTTAGTATGGTGTGTTTCTGCTATTCATGCCTTATGCTGCTATGAAAAACTTTAATCTACTTTCCTTGATAGAATTTTCAGTGTTTTGCCTAAGTATGTGAGCTTTGATTATGCTTAGGCTGTGAATCTCAGTTTATTTGTGGGGGGTAATGAGGCAGAGAACCCCTGATTCCTCAAGGGTTAATGTGCTGTGATCATGGTTAGACTATGGATCTCAGTTTACTGGGGGGGGGGGGGGGCGGAAGTGAGGCAAAGCACCCCTGATTCCTCAAGGGTTAATGTGTATAGTAATGGTCTCATACTATCTTGCAGGTGTTGCTGATTGAGCCTCTGCCTCCATTGCCCTTAGTCATATTCAAGGCCACAGTTAGGAATAGGATAATTGGCTCATGAGGAGAACTTGCTGTCCACAGGATGGGAGAGGGAAATCATGAGGTAATTTTCTAGATGTTTCCAGCAAGAACACATCCTGACTGGATTATCATCCTCACCTGATGCTGGTTGACTAAAAAATTATAATTGGGCTGAGAGCCTTGAGAAGACAGCTAGCTCAGATTCTGATCGACTGTGCTATGCTTATACTGCAATGGACAGCAATGTAGACTGTAGAGGATAGGTGAGCTACAGCCCTTGGGACTGTAAGACTGTGCCATCTAATTCAGGTTTGAAATATGTCAGTTAGTTAAGCTAGATTTCCTTGTTTTTCTTTCCTATATGGTTTAAGAGTGGTGCATTGCCTAGGGATAAAACTATTTCTGAATATTACTTAAATAAAATTCATATATTTTAAAAGGATTATTTTTCTTTTGCACACTAGCTATTGGAACCCAAGGGCTGCAGGCTTGGGTACACGTGTAGCCCATTAACTCATTGGAGGAGTATCCACAATTTATGTGCTGATTAAAATATTAATATAAATCATATTAAGTATGTGCAGCAACAAAACAAAAAGAATTTCCCCTTGGAGAGCTGCGATTAGTACGTTTTTACTAATGAAGTTTCCATTATACTCTGAACTGTCCCCTTGCCCCTGGAGTTATGAAGCAGTTTATGATTCTTTTAGAAAATTGGCAGCTAATGACCATTAAGTTTGGGCTCTCTCTTTTGAACTGAAATGTTGCCTAGAAAACTCAGTGCAAGCATGAGTAAGCAAAATGCATCTTCCTTTCATGAAAATGAATGGGACATTTGTCTGTTTTTGACAACTGCAATGGAAACCCCTATTAGGAGAAGTAATTGGCTGACTGGTATGACTTGTGAAAGACCCAGGTGTCACTGTAGACCAGTCAGTGGCAACTTCTAGTCCTCACGCATGACTGGTGGAAAGCAAAACAAAATTGCTTTCATTCATTGTAAGAAAAGGACAATGTGAGGAATGGGACGGGGCGAGATCATACATGGAGATTCTGTGTTAGTTAGCTGAATGGGGCTTTGCTTGACTGGTTACCTGCCTTTGATGTCAGTGTGGTCATCTCTTCAGCCAATCCCATCGCTATATAAGGCTGGGAATTTTATTCATGCACTCTGTATCCAATGCACACTTAGGAAAGCATGCATGGATTAAAACATGCTATATTTTCAAACCTAGAACAGGTAAATAAGGTTTGGTGATTGCTTCAAGACTATCATGCTCAGTGGTGAACTGAAGTGAAATCTCAATCTGCGTCCAACATACCATCCATTGCACCAGATCATCTTTAGTTCTTAGTGTTCTCTCTCTGTCTAGCAATCTTCATAGACATTCTTTTTACCCTTTTTACGATGAGCTGTCTACGGTGAATGCGACTCAAAGCTGCTTGACCAAATAGTGAACTTCTACGATGTTTTGTTGAAATGAGCTGGAGTTGGTAACCCAGCAGTACAGAGCCATGATGACAGTCAAATGATGATGGTGCTCACCAGTAATAAGTAAGCCAGATCTGGCTCCCTCCTAGTTTCCAGACATGTGATTTAATTTTGTATCTCTTTTGCTAAAGAGCTTGTGAGAGCTGGCTTGGAAACAAAGGTGCATAATGACAAGTACTGCACAAGAGCACATTTCTGCAAAAGCACCCGCGCTTGTGTTCATTTCACTGAAACATGCAAAGGGAGGACCACGGGGCGGATTTTGCACTTTCAGAGCTCAATCTATTGGAACCTCGGAATACATGAATTGGATTTCAGCCACTCCAAAACCATTACTATATGCTAATAGCAAAAACAGGGAGCCAAACATTGTCTTTGTAAGCCTTCTTGTTGTTGGCCACCTGTTTTTTGTTTCATTAACCTATTGTTCACTCCACAATTTACACGCGTAGCATTAAATATTGCTGAAAGCAGAGGTTTATAGTACCCTTTGGCGCTTATTATGCCCCCCCCCCCAAATAAGCATGGGGAAAGATTAATTCAGTTCTAAACATTCAAAAGGAAGAATTTCCTGATCACAAGTTTGTTAATGACAAACTTATCATGTCTCGGTGCATTTTACCTAGCCATACGCTGATGCTTATGAAACCGGAGCCTTCCACTTCACACAATATAGAATACCTAACTAATTTTGAAAATCCTTGCTTAAAAACCTAATTGAAGGGAAAACCCTCTCAACCGTTCAAAAGGCATTATTGCCGGAGATTAAACTGCTTGATGCCATGCATTGTTCTAGCAGTAGTCAGGAGGGAATATTAATTGAGATGTACCATGGATTACAGTGTGTATTCCGCAGTGGTTCACATGTTTCCTGGTGGTCTTTCCAATAGGAGCAGCGCAAATGAGGAGAGTAAGAGGGATCATTTGAAACCGTACGAGCTAAGTCATTGTTCTGCTTTGCACAAAAAGGTAATGCTTGGTTGATTTGCTTTATTTCTCTGTTGTTCTGGGTTTTTTTTTCTTCTTTTTCCAGTGCTCACCCTAATCTCTGCCATTTCCTCTGTGAGTCAGAAGCAGCTGGACCCAGGAAGACCACAGGAATTGACTCTTGGTAAAGAGCTCTAATGGAGCTATTACACAAGTTCAAATCTTTGTAAACCTCACCAGACTGCTGCATCCCAAGGATGCAGAACAGACAATAAGGTTGCGTTGCACTGTTTTATTAGTCTTATAAGAATGCCTTTGAATGTGCACTCTCCAGCACACACTTGAATGTAGCATTTTTAATTTAGGTATGTGTATATAGTATATGTATATATTACAGGCACATAAGGATGCTAAGACCTAACTTACTGACTGGCTTAATGAATCCAGCTTTCAAAATTGCTTCCCTGTAAACTGAAACTGAAACTTGATACAGATGACGTGGTAAGTCAACCTGATCACAAGGAATGTGTGAATATGACACAGCTGCACATTTCTTTCAAAAACAAGGATACCCAAAGTGGGTAATGTAGTTCCACACTATCAAGAAAGCTGGAAGTGTATTTATGAAGCTCAATATTAATTACTGAAGTCAGTACAACAGCAGATACTGTATTCTAGCACACAATTAGCATAGCCACCCATTGGCTGGAATGTTAGGGTACTTTGATTTGGGGCTGGCTTTGGAGGGCTAGATAGATTGCATTTTCTGCTATTTCTAGAGTTTTACTAATGTGTATGCTTACTTACCTCTTGTGGTGCAGAGTGGTAAGGCAGCAGACATGCTGTCTGAAGCTTTGCCCATGAAGCTGGGAGTTCAATCCCAGCAGCCTGCTCAAGGTTGACTTAGCCTTCCATTCTTCCGAGGTCGGTAAAATTAGTACCCAGCTTGCTGGGGGGTAAATGGAAATGACTGGGGAAGGCATTGGCAAACCACTCTGTATTGAGTCTACCATGAAACGGCTAGAGGGCGTCACCCCAAGGGTCAGACATGACTTGGTGCTTGCACAGGGGATACCTTTACCTTGACCTATGCTTACTTATATGATTTCTCCCATTTCTTGTTATCTCTATATGTAAAACCATAACGAACACCGTTATATACACAAACTCCACTGATATACAAATCATGTGCAAAATGAACATGTGCATATGGCATCAGAACTGCACCTGCTGGTGCTTTGGGTTGCCAACCTCCAGATGGTAGCTGGAGATGTCCCTCTATTACAATTGATCTCCAGGCAACAGAGATCAGTTCACTTGGAGAAAATGGCTGCTGTGAAAGGTGGACTCTATAGCTTTCTATCCCACTGAAGTCCCTCCCCAAATCCCACCCTCCCCAAATCCCACCAAAGGCTTTCCTTCTATAAAATTATCTTATTGCCTAATTAAAACCTCCTTACCTATGAGGAGGAAAGCTGATTTTAAAAAGGGCAGAGGGATGGCAGAAGGGCCCCTGCAGACCAGGGTGGGCTTGGCAGCAAGGCCAGCACAGCAGAGGGTGGTCTGGTTACTCTCAAGTGATACTGTGGCCAGGACAGTGAGGAGCGTGGGGCAGCCATGGTGAAACACACATGGATGGCACTCCCTGGCCACCCAGCAACCAGGAAAACAGGGAACCTGATGCGGGAGTGGCAAAGCGTGTCTGGATGGCAGTCCCTAGTTCCCTGGCTTACCTCTGGTTGCGAAAGCCTGACCTATTCAAATGCAGATCAGACAATACCAGGTCCTGATGGACAGGAAACAGAAGCGGCTCGTGTTAAGTATTATATGTTCGCTTGAACAAGTCTACCTGGATGTTCTCAGTGATGTTGAAAAGTACATCTTTAAGTCAAAGGAAATTGGTAATCTGTTATTACTTCACAATAGTTTCTATCACTTAAGGCTTCACAAAACCTGGTTATTAGCAACTGAATGTATGAATTAACTCCACTCACAAGCATTGGGTTTGGCAAGACATTTTAAAACTCTTGACAATGTTGTTCTCAGGCTCTCTCTCATCAGATCTCAGAAGCTAAGCGGGCTTGACCCTGGTTAGTATTTCACGGGATACCACCAAGGTAAGCCAAGGCAGCAGCAGCAAACCAACTCTGAATCTCTTTTGCTTTGAAAGCCCTACAGGGTTGCTGTAAGTCAGTTGTGATTTGGCAGGAAAAATTTAAATGTTGTTATCAACCCCAAAATCTCCCTACAAGTTAAAACGACCAAACTGAAGCGATCATGCTTTTGTCATATAGTGAGAAGACAAAACTCACCAGAAAGGACAACAAGGCTAGGAAAGTTGAAGGCAGCAGGAAACAAGGAAGATCCAGTATGAGAGGGGTTGACTCAGTCAAAGAAGTCATGGTCCTCAGTTGGCAAGACTTGGGCAAGGCAACAATGGGACATTTGGGGGTACACTAATTCATAGGACTGCTATAAGTCACACACACACAACGTTGTTACGATCCATTCAAACATTTTCAAGTCACAATTTGATATGAAGAAGATGATGAAGAGTTGGTTCTTATATGCCGCTTTTCCCTACCCGAAGGAGGCTCAAAGCGGCTTACAGTCACCTTCCCTTTCCTCTCCCCACAACAGACACCCTGTGGGGTGGGTGAGGCTGAGAGAGCCCTGATATCACTGCTTGGTCACAACAGCTTTATCAGTGCCGTGGCGAGCCCAAGATCACCCAGCTGGCTGCATGTGGGGGAGTGCAGAATTGAACCTGGCATGCCAGATTAGAAGTCCACACTCCTAACCACTACACCAATCTGGCTCTTGACAGTGAAGGCCAGCTATGTGTGAGCCGGTATTAAGGGAAACATGAGGAGCATCCCTTTGTGAACCAGCCATAACTCAAACTTACATAGAATTGGCAGTAGGAAGCGCTTACTGCTCAGTGGACGATACTGAGAGTCAGCAGATATCTCTGCCTCCAGAGACCCCAAAAAAGCAAGGGCTGTTTCATGCTGCCACCCGTGCCTGTATTGTTGTCTAAGGTCACCTTGTATTTACAGAGCACTGAGAGCATGATCATGAGTATTTGTGATGGCATCAAACACAGAGCAGCTGCATTGCTCTAAACATTTCTTAAGAACAAGAAACACTCCTCCGTTGCAAAACAAATAGAGCGCTTTGAACTGGGAGGGAACTGGAAGCCCTCTCAGTTGAACCTGACATCTTCTGTGTTTAAAAGCTAGATATTTGTCCAATGGCTTATTTTGCAATGTTGTAAAGGTACTGCGCAGATAAAAGCTAAAACAGGGAGAACGGGGAGAATCTCATCATTCTAGAGTTCATGCTGGAACAAAAACCAACAACAATCTGGAAGAAGCTGAAACAGAACACTTTAAAGGTTCCAAAGAGTATAAAGTCACAAAGCCCCAGATGAATTTGAGTTGATGCTCTCAGGAATTTCTTCTGTTAGACAGTGTTTAGATACAGATGATCTACTAAGATGGTCTGGATATTCATACACTTGTAGTTCCTCTGAAAGTGCTAGTGACAATATACACTTTTGGGCCTTACATTTTTGGGCCAAACTGTCCTATGATGTTGGAGCTCTGTGTCTGGAACTCCACAGAAAGTTATTCCCCAAAATACCCTCATATAATATGGGTATCTGGATGATGATGATGATGATGATGATGATGATGAATGGTCACAGTCAGATATTT